>NW_026622033.1:0-48167 GCF_003711565.1 Takifugu flavidus | reverse complement strand
GGTAACCAAGTAAAGATTAATTTCCATTTATTTTATTTTTACTGCATACAGTCCTGGAGCTTGTTGGGGACTTTCAGTGTACTGGATGCTGTTGATACATGCAGAGAAGTTTTTTTCCCAGAGCCTGAGCCTTCAGACTGGCTGCAGCTCCAACCAGACTGACAGTCATAACTTCATCACTTGTGTCTGAACTCTGGCTTTGACCAACAGAGAATGGTGAGTGGGAGATCATCCACCGACCCGCCAAGAGAAACACCTACAAACACATTCCCATGGAGAGCAACAAGCATCAGGACATCACCTTCTACCTGGTCATCAGACGCAAACCTCTCTTCTACGTGGTCAACATCATCATCCCCTGCGTGCTCATCTCCTTCCTGGCCTCGCTGGTCTACTACCTGCCCGCAGACAGTCAGTGCAGAGTCACAGAACGTACTGAAGCCAGCGTCAGGCAGATTAACAGTCTGGGACCTTTTCAGAATCACAACTACATGAACTGAGTTAACCTTCAACAGCACCCAAAGAATCAGACATTATAGCTGAATATCACGTCAGCACGGGACAACACAGCTAATAAAGCAGCAAACATCGGTAGTGGGCGGAGCTGAGGGGCCGCCATTAATCGAGAAACATTAATTAGCTCCCCAACAGATTTTTAAATATATTTTAAAAGGATAATAAAAATGTGTGTGTGTGTGTGTAGGTGGTGAGAAGATGACACTGTCCATCTCGGTGCTGCTCGCTCAGTCTGTCTTCCTACTCTTGATCTCTCAAAGGCTCCAGAAACATCCACGTCCGTTCCTCTTATTGTGAAGTAGGTAAACGCACCATTTACTCCACATCACTTTAACTCTGAATCAGATATATTCTGCTTCTCCAAACTATATATACATTAGGGCTGCAGAACCAGGTGACAACCGGCTGAGATTTAAAAAATGGAAAACATCTGAGTGTGTTTGTGTGTTGAAGATATTTGATGTTCATCATGGTGGTGGTGACGGTGGTGGTGCTGAACTGTGTGGTCGTCCTCAACCTCCACTTCAGGACGCCGAGCACGCACGTCATGTCTGAGTGGACCAAACAGGTAAGACACACACATCCTGTTGTCCCTTTGTTGAACAGATGAACATCAGGATATATGAACATGTGACTGAATAACTATGAAAGAGGATATATGGACATGTGACTGAATAACATATGAAAGAGGATATATGAACATGTGACTTAATAACATATGAAAGAGGATATATGAACATGTGACTTAATAACATATAAAGAGGATATATGAACATATGACTTAATAACATATGAAAGAGGATATATGAACATGTGACTTAATAACATATGAAAGAGGATATATGAACATGTGACTTATAACATATGAAGAGGATATATGAACATATGACTTAATAACATATGAAAGAGATATATGAACATGTGACTTAATAACATGAAAGAGGATATATGAACATGTGACTTAATAACATATGAAAGAGGATATATGAACATGTGACTTAATAACATGAAAGAGGATATATGAACATGTGACTTAATAACGTATGAAAGAGGATATATGAAATGTGATTTTTCCACTATAACACACACACATACACACATCAGTATCAGTGTTCCAAATCCTGTTTTCTGTTTCTGCCAGCTCTTCCTCCAGCGATTACCCCACGCATCTTGCGCATGTCCCGCCCTGCTGAGGCAGAGCCGTACTGGGATGGAGCGTTACCGCGGCGATCCAGCTCAGTGGGCTACATTGCCTCGGCTGAGGAGTACGACAGTGTGAAGTCCCGCAGTGAGCTGATGTTTGAGAAACAGTCTGGGAGACACGGACTGGTGACCCGAGTCACACACGCTGCCAGGACGTTTCCAGAAACATTTAAACACATGAGATATAGAAGCATCAGTAGCTTCATTTGAGTTCTGAGCTTTGGTGTCTGTGTGGAGCTGTGAAACCACAAGAAGAGGGAGGAGCCATCAGCTGTACGCAGAGATCAAGCCGGCTGTGGATGGAGCCACTACATCATTAAACACATGCGCAACAAGAACGACTACAATGAGCTCAGAGGGTTCAAACAGAGTCCTCAACCCAAAGTCTGATTTAAAAGATCAAAAGTGGCGTAAATGTCTGGTCCTGACAGGAGAAGGATAACTGGAGCGGCATCGCTCGTACAGTAGACCGACTCTGCCTCTTCCTGGTTACCCCGGTGATGACCTTTGGCACCGTAATCATCTTTCTGAGGGGAATCTGTAACCAACCTCCTCATCTGCCCTTCAAAGGAGCCCCGCATGACTCCAGAGAGAGAACCCACGCCTGCTGTGATGCACACACAGCCAGGGCTTTTTCCATCGCCATCGTTTCTCTGGGGGAAATGTTGCATTTCTTTATCTTAATAACAACAAATCTTTAGTTTGTTCTATAGGAGCTCCATATGTTTAGTGTCAAAGACTTCTTAGATTGTGTTCATTGCTGGCACATAAAGAAAAATGCTTTGATTTTACTAAAGTGACACAAACCCATCTCAGCACTGTTTTTTATATCCTCTATATTATTGTGCGTAGTCTGTGTAACTGTTGTGCTTTATTTCTGCTGGCTTCTTTAATGGGATGTAAACCAGCCTGACATAATACCAGTTGAGTACTTTATTTGATGTTGCCAAAGGTTTAAAAACAGCCTGACAGAATAAGAAATTGTGAAAATTTAGAGGATGAATTATACCTGGTGGGATCTGATCTTGAATGGCAAATTTTAGAGTATTTTATAGGGAAGTGAAATAATGTTTGGACCTCTTATCAGGCAAAGAGAAAGTTGTTAAGAACTGCTCTAAAAACACCACCTCAGGGGGACTATATCCAAATCTCTCCGTTTACTGATGGGACGTTGAAACGTCAATACGCGGATTCATACATTTAGAACTGGACGTTGCACCAGAACTGGAAGCACGGACTGATACATTTTTAACAGCGGTCCTGCTTCAGCCCTCCGGGGCTTAATAACAAAATACGAAAAATAAGGAAAATTTTAATTTTGGAAACATTGTTGTCGGTTGTTCGACTTGCCGGCTTTCGCTAAATTGCTAAATACGCGCTAGCATGCATGTTTTAAGCTATGGTAGCGGTATGTTTTACCATGCCCGCGCCCTATAATCCGGAGCGCCTGATGTATGTGTTAAATACAGAAATAGCACCCGTAACTGAGGCTGCACCTTTAATACGGTGCGCCCTTTGGTCGCGAACATACGGTATATAGAACATAGGGCACGTTTGGGCGTGATATCACTCCGCGTCTGCGCAACGACCACAACCTCCTATCTTTAGTATTGCTGCGCCAACTGGTGGTCTTTTGGGTTGAGGATAACGGTGATCTATATGTAGCTATATGTAGCTATAGCGTCATTGGCCTCCACTCCAGCCACTCCTGGTAGTTCCTCAAAAACACTGAGTTTCTAGTGGATGCACAATCTGTGGAAGCCAACATAGAAACTTCTGAAGAGCCAAAGTTCTTGCACAAAAATATAGTCCCCAATTAGCTTGTTTTGTTATCACACGACCCCGTCCCCATTATCTTAAGAGAATATAAAAGAATGAGTGGAGACAGAAGAGAGAATGAGACGTTTTTGGCGCGTGTCGCTCTTGATTTTGTGTTTTTTTTGCAGTAAACTTAAAGGAGGCCTTTTCACTTTATGTTTGATTCCATTTAAGCTGATATTCCATTCTTGACATCTTTAAATTTACAGTATTCATGGGAGATTTATTTGGTCATTTTGCTTCTTTTTATTTCCTATTTCCCACATTTATTTATAGTTTTTATTAGATTGCAATAAATCCTATAACATTGAACAGACTGACTAAAGTCAAATGACCTGCGGTTCCCACCGATAGCCGTCATTCTGATGGGTTTTTGCTGGCTGCAGCTGAAATATTCCAATGCTCCATGTCACAGAGACAGTAAATACTAGACCCTAAAGATTCTGAAGGCATGATGTAAAATAGTAACGTATAATACAGACATTTGAACAGACAATTAAGAGAAGGTTTCCATGCTTCTAAGAGTGGCCGAGGAGCCATTTAGAACTTTATAAAGAAGCATTGTGTGATACCAGGAACTAATTTAACTTCAAGGCGAAGCTGCTTCTGCTTTGTCGACCATCGACTGATCTCCTGAAAGTCCACCAGCGCTTTTAAAAACTGAATTTTCATCTATGGAGGGAGTAGACGGCAGATGTTTCCACAGATGCTCTTCACCAGTGGAGATCTAGGAGATCAGACAGCAGCTTCACTCCTGGAATCCTGCAGCAGGTTCCACCTCAGGTCCAGTTCTCTGAGATGGGAGGGATTGGACCTCAGCGCCGAGGCCAGAGAGCCACAGCTGATCTCTGATAAGCTGCAGTCCCTTAATCTAAATAAGAAGGGAAACTTTTATAAGGTTATAAGTGAAACCAGTATTAATCTGAAAGGTTAATCAAAGGCATGATCTGTAAATATTTAATTTAGTTACAGGTTAAAAAATGATAGTAATATGTAATGACCACAATTCCAACCTCTCAGGTTTGCACTGTTCCAAAGGAGAATATATATTGTTCTGGCCCTCACTCTTCCCAGGTTCTCCCACCTCTTTCCCTCCCATCTCATCATGGAGATCCATCTCACCTGTGGCTCATCTTTAAAGGCACAACCTGTCTTAGATGACTTCCTGTCTCCCTCACCATCTCCCTCCTCGTTGGCTGGTGTCTACCAGGCACCCTCACCTAGTTTTGTCTAATTTTGGTTACCATCTGTCGGCCTTTTCATTGTCCTTAAATCAATTTATCATGAATAAGTGGTCCCCGTGTGGCCCCCCCTCCTGAAGGAACTGGGCACAACACACACACTCAGAAAGTGTGAGGACCCTCGGATGGAATAATGGACATTTTTGAGAATGGTGTTTACCTCAGAGTTTCCAGTCGGCAGTTTGGAAGTGGAGAAAACCACAGAGCAGCTTCACTCCTGAATCCTGCAGCTGGTTCTTGACCCAGGTCCAGTTCTCTGAGATGGGAGGGATTGGACCTCAGCGCCGAGGCCAGAGAGCACAGCTGATCTCTGATAACCTGCAGTCTCAATCTGAAAAATGCAGGATGAGGTTATACGGTGCAGGTCTGCATGTTATCTGCGTCAGTACTAAACCTACGTTAGTTCTTAGTTGGGTCAGACCTGAATTCACGATATTCCAAGGAATTTTTTTAATGTGGTGCATCACAGCAGTGTTGAGAACAGCCTCACTTCACCATCTTAGCAGCTGGTATATAGGTAGAAAAATGAAGACTGACCTGAGCCTCTCCAGTTTACAGTTTGGACTCTCCAGTCCAGAACAGAGCCGCTTCACTCCTGAATCCTTCAACGTGTTGTGGCTCAGGTCCAGAACCTCAGATGGGAGAGGTTGGACTTCAGAGCTGAGGCCACAGAATCACAGCTGGTCTCTGATAAACTGCAGCCTCTTAGTCTAAAATAACAATTATTTTGAGAGAAGACAAATAAAAATCAACATGTACCAGAGCAAAACACAGCTTACAAGCAACAAACCTCTGGTCCTGCACCGGCTTATCTGCCGTATGTTCCTATTTTGGGTTCTCAGGGCGGTTGGACAAGATCTACAGCGTATGTAAAGTGTGTGTAGGTCAAAATACCTTCCAAGTTTGTGAGCCACATTTCTCAATAGCACTCAACTCTTGTCAGGAGTTGGGACAAAGCGACCCACTCCTGACAGCTTGTGGCGATGCTGCAGCGACCCTGCAATCCCTACACTCTCTGGTGAAACCAAATCAAAGGTTTTAGACACTGCTGATGCTGGAAGGGTGGCTATAGTCTGGACGCATCGTTCCCCTGACTGCACATTTCTCCAACAATGATGGCAGCTGGTGTCACTTGTTCTCCAGATGAGAGAAGGAAAGAGAGCCCCCCCACAGTGTGTTTGATTGCCCCACTGCAAGCTCAATGCTGCCAGAAAAACATTGCAGGAGCATCAATTCCCCTCAGGGCATCAACAAGGAGCTCAGGAAAAGGTGCAGCTGCCACCTACTAGAGACAAGCACACTGAGCTGAGATTCAAAGCCCTCTCCTCCCAAGAGAAGAGCTTGTTTGTTGGAGGCTCTTCTGGGCGATACCTGGTGCCACAGCTCCAGCTCAGCCCGTCTCTGGAGCTGAGGTGGAGCTTAGCAAGTTTCATGGTTCTCCACCACTTCCTCTCGCTGAGGACCTTCTCAGCTGGTGGTTTCTGCTCCACCTTCCAAGTTGAGCAGGTGATACTTCTGCATTCCTGCACCAGTGTCTCTGCAGAAAGAGTCTTCTCTACTGTTTTATATTATATTGTAGAAAATTAGGATTTTTGGTTGATGTCTTAGATGTTGTTGACTAAGAGCAGGTTTTTCTTTAATAACATAGAAAGATTCGATGAGAAGAGCAAATGTATTATTTTATGAGCTACTTCCACTACTATTATATACACATACTTCCATATTGTCTTAGATTGCAAGCTGCATTTATTGCATCGTTCATAGAAAGTCATATTTGTGAGGAGAAAAACTCAAATAAGGTCATTTTCTTTAATGACCATTACACAGAAACGAAGGAGGCGATGAAAACAACAGATTTATATAAAAATGTGTGAAAACTTATGGATGGAAACCTTTTTAAAATGGTTGCATTGTGTAGAATCGGTGTAGTAGAATCAACTTGTTGACTTCTGATTTGGACTCCAATGGAAGTGAGGTGCAACAATTGTGGATGCTGAAAGCTTCAGATCTTCATGAAGGTTTCTGTGGTTGGACTGACCTGCTGCCCCTTTAAGAGGGAGGCAGGTTTGGGCTTCTGGCTGGAATGAAGCCACCTAAGATGAGAATGACTGCAGGCTTTCGGTACCAAGGTTTAACAGGGTGCTCACTTCACACTTGGGCTTTTCTCTTTTTTGGGATGGCTTTTCTCAGGAGAGAAGGGGCATGGCACACTGCAGCAGCTTTCTTTTTGGGGTTTCTAGTTTTCCTTCTGATCTTTAAAAGACAGGAAGAACCATTTTTGATTGGTCTGAATGTTTGGGCGGTTTTGTGGCCAGCCTAAAATAAAACAAGACAAATCTACAACTGATACTTCCTTTCTAGTCATTGATGACCATCCTCACATGGACAGATTTCCACAACCAATTTAATACTGCAAATCTGTCCTGTGTGGTCTTTTTCTGAGAACTGTAACACTACGTTTATAACAAAGATCAAACATGGAAACATTTATTGTCTAACTAGTTACACCTGGGAAAGTACTGGATCATCTCTGACTGACCTGAGAGTCTCCAGCTCACAGAGGATCCTGGAGAAACCACAGAGCAGCTTCACTGCTGGATCCTTCAGCTGGTTGTAGCTCAGGTCCAGAACCCTCAGATGGGAGGGATTGGACCTCAGCGCCGAGGCCAGAGAGTCCAGCTGATCTCTGATAAACTGCAGTCACCACAGCCTGGAAAAGGAATAAATGGGGCAAATAAAAACACATTTCTAAATCTGAAAATGAAGAGAAAAAAGCAGAAAATGTAAAGAAATTTAGAAAAGACCAACAGAGGGCCTCCTGACCTGAGCGTCTCCAGTCTGCAGTTGGATGCATCATTGCAGAAGACAGTAACTTTACTCCGGCATCTGTCAGGTTTTGGTTCCAGATTAAGCTCAGCTCCCGTAGATGAGAAGGGTTTGACGTCATTGCTGAGGCCACAACTTCCCAATGACTCTTTGAAAGAAAAATACCAGACAGTCTGTTGTGTATGAAACAAAAATAGTGAGTCAAACTTTGGGATTTCTCATCAACTTATCTGAGAATCTACCTCAACACAAATGTAGCTCATTTCCTGGAAAAGCTAAATTCAACACCGTAGAGCAACAGTTTGAACGACCATCAGATCTGAAATGCAACTGAATTATTCTCAACATTTGTCTTATTTTAGAACAGCTCATAATTACTCAATTTAAAATGATTGTAGCAAATGGTTTAAAGAAACGTGCATCTTTTTATCTGTCTATCGGCTCTTTGGATATTTTGCATTTCATCCAATTTGTACGATGGTGCGTCAAGTCTTAATTCAGCGATCCGATCGATGACATCAGAGTCTCTGGTTGCATCGATTGCCCTCAGCTTCTGTTATATTGCCTGTTTCCCTTCAAATCATTTTCACTGCACCTTTTGTTGCTAGTGATGAAGTTGCCACCTAACGGGTGTGGAAAGGCTCAAACAACTTTGTGGGTCACATAAAGGCTCCAAACGGAACCGCCACAAAGACCTAAAACACCCATTTAAACCAACGAGGCCGGCTGTTTTTACGTTGAACAAATGAAGCAAAATAGTCACGTGTCATTAGTTAAAATGTGTTTTTCTGTCGTTAGAATACGATGTATACAAACAAACAAAAGTGATTTAATGACATGACAGTAATTTCATGATAGTCAGTTAACTTGTGGCTCCTATTATTCCTGCCTTATGTTGGTTTGTCTGGATTGACCTTTGAACTTATATCCAGCCAGTGTTGAACATTTCTGGATGAATTGTTGTTGTTTTTAATTTATGGACGCTGCAGTGGGATAAAGAATTGAAGGAATGACCACTGGAGGGGGTATTGCTACCTGACATGATCCACTCGCTTGATTTAAACGCCGATGTCCGGCCCCAAAAATCTTTACTTACTGGAACTTCCTGCAGTTCCTCACAGCTGGAATCAGGCGACGTCGTCCCTCCACTGAGGTGTTGTACTGCCGCAGGTTCAGCTCATCCAGAACCTCCTCTGACATCTGCAGGGTAGGCCAGAGCTGAACAGTGGATCTCTGACAGTCTCCTCTCTGATTTCTTCCCTGACTTCAGGAACTCTTGGATCTCCTGATGGACTGACTGATCCTTCATCTCCATCAGACAGTGGAAGATGTTGATGCTTCTGTCTGGGGAGATTCACCACTGTTCACCTTCTTCAGGTTGTTGAGGACCTTCTGGATGGTTTCTGGGTGGCTGTTCCTCTGATCCAACAGTCCACCCAAGATCCTCTGATTGGACTCCAGAGAGAGACCATGAAGGAAGCGAACAAACAAGTCCAGGTGGCCATTTTTACTTTTGAGAGATTTCATTAGTGCTCTCCTGAGGAAGTCATCAAGAGATATGCTGGATCGTTATTTGTGAACAACCATGAAAACCAGGAAAAGCGGATTGGTTTCAAATATTCTAGGAACTGATTTATAACCGCTGTGTCTTTCCTGTGTGTGTAACAGTGGAACATGTAGACGGCAGCCAGAAACCTGAATGCTCAGATGAACAAAGCAGTAGACTGATTTCTGGAAGATCACACTCTCTCTCTTGAAGATCTCTGTACAAACTCCTGAGTACACCGACACCTCGGAGACGTCCAGTCCACATCGCTCCAGGTCTTCTGAGTAGAACATGATGTTTCCTTTCTCCAGATGTTCAAACGCCAGCCGACCCAACTTCAGAAGGAGTTCTTTATCAGCCTCAGTCAGTTCCTCTGGTCTCTGCTTTCCTCCATACTTCTGCTTCTTCCTCTTTATCTGAACCCTCAGGAAGTGTGAGTAGAGGTCAGTCAGGGTTTGGGGCAGCTCTCCTCTCTGGTCTCTGGTCATCATGTCCTCCAGAACTATAGCAGTGATCCAGCAGAAAACTGGGATCAGACACATGATGTGGAGGCTCCTGGAGGCCTTGATGTGTGAGATGATTCTCTTGGACAGATCTTCATCACTGAACCTCCTCCTGAAGTACTCCTCCTTCTGGGAGTCAGTGAAGCCTCGTACTTCTGTCCGTAAACAAACACGAGAGGTCTACTCTGCAGGAGCTTGAGGAGTGAATGAGAGCTGAGGGAAGCAGGTTCCCCTGGATGAGGTTCACCAGGAGCACGTCAACTGACGATAATTGTGTGACATCAGAGATGACTGATGCTTGTTGAAACCCAGTGAAAATCTGCTTTCATCCAGGCCATCAAAGATGAACAGAAGTTTCCAGACAGTCAGATCTTCTGCTCTGATCTTCTGTAATGGTGGATGGAAAACATGAAGCAGTGAGAGAAGACTGTGCTGCTCATCTCTGATCAAGTTCAGCTCCCTCCATGAGAGTGGAAGCACCAGACTGATGTCTTGGTTCTCCAAACCTTCTGCCCAGTCCAGACTGAACTTCTGCACTGAGAAGGTTTTTCCAACGCCGGCGACACCGTTGGTCAGAACCACTCTGATGTGTCTCTGTTGCTCAGATAAGACTTTGAAGATGTCCTGGCACTTGATTGGAGTGTCCTGGATGTTCTTCTTGGAGGTTCTCTCAAGCTGTCTCACCTCATGTTGTGTGTCCACCTCCTCACTTTGTCCCTCAGTGATGTAGAGCTCAGTGTAGATCTTGTTCAGCAGGGTTCCACTTCCTGCTTCATGAGTTCCTTCAGTCACATGTTCACATCTTCTCTTCAGACTCATCTTATGACCTTCTATCACCTCCTGCAGATCACTTCCTGAACATAAGTAAACCAATGATTTCCATCTATAATAAATCATCAACACAACTACAAATTCATGACATCACAAATTAAATCTCATATTGAACAGTTTTACTTTGTTTGGGCTTCATTTCAGCATCTCCAGATCTGCTTCCAGATTGTGAACAAGAGGACTCTCCTGGTGGAGCTGACTGGTCCCAGTTTGATAGGATGTGCTCCCCCCTCTCACTATGAAACACATCTCTATTAGTCCTTTGATTTATAGGATGAAAGAACCTGATCAAGACTCAATATTGTTCCAGCATTTATGTCTGAATTCATCTTTCAGTTTAAACCTGATTCTTGTTTCTAATCAACAATATTCACATTAAGTCTGTAACTATATGACTGTCTGAGGTTTAAGTGTTAAACATCTCCAATAATAAACTCACAACCTGCTGCTGTTAATGTGACTAACAGCTGCCACACAAACACATCATCACGCTTTAGTTTTCTTACATTTCTCTGAACTTCTGAAGTCTATTCCTTCATCTTTGGACCGGTCACTCTTCAGGGACACCCAGCTGGGCACTGTGGACTCTGCTCTGTCCTCGTCCATCCTGAGGAAACATCAGAAATAGTGATGAGACTGTGATGAAGGTAAATAATCTGTAGAGGTTGGAGTTCAATAATCCCAATTCACTGCATTTTTATCAAACAGGAACATTTCTAATCCATTCTGATAACAACTGAATCAATAAATCAATGATCTCTGTATGATTTTCATGTTTTCAGAGAGTTTAAGCTGCTTTTTTTAACTGTTCCCTGCAGTGAGAAAAGAACTGGCACCTTTTCCAGCCCCTCATCCTGCAGCACTGAATGTGCTCTAAAGTTCTTTCCAGAGCAAACGTCTCTGCACTTGCAGCAACATGTTGTAGTCATGGATCCGTGAGGAGAACCGGATACAGGAAACGCCCCCACTTTGATCCAAAAACCCAACTGGTAGCCAACGGTGGTCCGGCAACGACGGGGACGCTGGTCCATCGGGCCGACAACACTGGTTTTCCACAGGCCAACATGGTGAAAGGACTGTCTTCAGCTCAGCCACTAAATTATCTGGTGCTACATCAACATACTAGTCAGGACTTTTTAACTCCCTCCTTTGTTCCCCTCTTCAATTATTTCTATGATCCAAGTCCTCAAAGATCACTGCTCTATTTAAAATAGATGAAAGAAATGACACCCACTCCTGCATTTCTTTCACAGTGGTTCCACAACATAGAACAATAAACCACTGGGAGAAAACGTGCAACATGAACCCAAAATCCTGTTGGTGTCCTGTGATCCTGTGTGGATTTAGTTATTTAGTTTATTGTCTTAAATTGGTCCGGCTGAGAGATGCTACTTGCACACGATTAGATGTTGTTTGACAGGTAATATCAAAATATCCAGCTGTGACCTGGACTGTTGAACAGCTCTAATAACTCTAAGAGCTTTTCACTGTCACATAAAAGTTTTAAAATGTTGTTAATACCTCTTAAGACTCTCTAACAACGTTAACAGCATAATACTCACTTTACACTAACTTCGCTCTTCCTGCTTCGTCTGAACAGAATATTTTCACTTTTAAAACCTAATCAACAAGCTTTATGGCGTTATATTACTACCATAAAGCGTTCTGGGAGGGTTAAAGTTCTTTTAGGATCAGTAGCAAAGAGCAGAAAAATAAACTAAACTTCACTTAGAAAGACTATTCAACTATAACTAAAGCCAGACTATAAGAATGTTAAATAAGACCGATTCATTATAATGTATAATGATGTTTTGTGCTAAAACTAAATATGAAGTCTTGTTGAATTTTCTTAAGCCAAGAATTCTTCAGCTCTATGCAGCTCTTCAATAGTAACAAAAATGTTTTCAAATCTTGATTTTATCTCCAAACACAACTGTCAATTCTTTTCTATAATGCTCTTCGTTTCCACTCACCTTGTCGGTCTTCAGTCTTCCTGCTCAGTCTGAATGGAAAACTTTTACCTTTCCTTTTTCCTCTGTTAATGAACAACTTTATGGGTGTTGATAAATTCCACTACTATAAAAGCATTCTGGAGGGTTCAAGTGTTTTGTCTATTTAATGCCATAAATATGTTTTTGCATTTAAATGAAAACTGCTTAACTTAGTTAAATAAATAAATAAGATTTATGATGCTTGACAGATTTTAAAGACTTGTAAAAGCAGCATATTTCTGCAGCCCTGGAGTCCAGGAGGAGCAGCAGAGGTCAGAATGTGTCGGAGCGCGTTTAACTATTGTCTGCAGTTCCACGCGTGTCCACCGGGTGGCGGTAAAGCACCACATGATATTTCTCCTTTTTGGAACTTCTTCAGCTGCGTTGAGCTTTAAATCTTCACCTGTCGCTCCCTTTAAGCTCTAAACTTTGCGGTTCTGTGTGTAGTTTGTTGGTTTGAATATTTTTGATGAATTCTGATGACGACTGAAACTGTCAATGGCCAACAGAAAGTTCGTCCATTTTTCTACTGTGTCACACATTTTCATTATTTATTGTCATTTTGGGGTCTAAACTGGACCAGTTCTGTGAGCTGTTTTGCTTTTTCTGTGGACCAGATGTTCCAGGCAGGTTCCATCATCGGACACAGACGGAGACAGGTCACGTGACAACAGTCAGCCTTTAGTTCTTTATTACAGGAGGATCTGGTTTATATACAGACACGTATCTGCAAAATACTAAAAAGTCTATGAACCCAAAGTACTAAAAAGTCTACATCCACGCACACGCGTGTATTAAGTGTTTATACACACGTGTGCGCGTACGTGCACACTGTATATTCATCTAATAACTGTTAGTTTCTAAAACAGCAAAGTAGAGTCACTGAGGCGCGGCTTCACCTCCTTTACACCGAGGTTTCCCTGAGCAGGTGTGATGAACTGTTGCAGAAGGAAAAGCATGGAACATGTTAATAACCGGACACAACAACACTCAGGTTTATTGTCTGACGGCATCAGTGTCTCTGGTTGCATCTGTCTGAGGAGCATTGTGAAACCAGGAGCAGTGTAAATGAGGGGTGAGGGGGGCGGGGGGGCAGTGTGAGTGGATGCTGCATTCATCAAACACACAATAGTCAGAAGAGAAGAAGGAAGAACAGAAGCCCGTGTTCCTCAGTGTTGGTGTGGAGACGCCTGTTTGGAGGAGCAGGAAGCAGGCTGGACTCTTCCAGCTGGCTTTAATGCCACTTCTCTTCTGAGAACCTCCCAGCAGCTTTCTCTCCACCATCTTTTTACGCTGAAGCTTTTTGATCATTTCAGGTCAGATGTTCTTGGACTGAGGTTAAACATGTTTGTTCTTGTGCTCGGAGCGAACCGACGATCCTCTAAAGTCAGGCATCCTAAAGGTGGATGTTTTCTGAGGCCTGGAGGCTTTAAAGTGGCGCTTTTACCCACTTGTCCTCGTTCTGTTGGAAACTTGATCCAAAAACCTTTTCTGGAGCTTCATGTTCTGCTTTTTTGAAGGAATGAAATGGTTTCATCAGCGCTGCCGGGGGCTGAGCAGGCTTCATAAATCTGAAGCTCTGAGATCTTTAAAGATCTCCTGGAATCAGCAGATGGGGGTTTGATCCAAAACTGTAAGAATCAGTCAAGCTATCAAATCTTGACTCAGTCCAAGCGTGAACCAGTCCATCCAGAGCTGATTATGGCTCAGCCAGGAGGAAAGCACGGCCTGGGGGGGTTCATGGAAGCAGGCACACTCTGGCTCTATTGCTACTGAAAACAGCCCTTCAGCACAGCAGCCTGGAATACAGTTCTGGAGAACACCTGTTCCCAACAGAACCTGTTTAAAACGGGACCAGTAAAGATGCCCGGCGTGACCACGACCACGGGGGGGGGGGGGGGGGGGCAGAGACAGGCGGTAACGCCGCTGCCCACCGATTCACCTGGAAACAACAAAAACCCCAGCAGCTTGGACCCAATATGGCAGCGTGTTCCTCAGAAACGCTCCTCAAACTCTCCCCACAGCTTCATTGCTAAACAGGATTTGGGTTTTTTTGTCCGTGCTAAATGGAAAGTGTTTGTCCTTTGGTGTCCAACAGGACCACGATTTGGATGGATGGATGATTTGATGTTATTGAGAATAAAAACAGCTGAAAATGGAAGCGGAGATGTTTCAGAGCACCAGAGTTCAGAAAGAGTTTCTAATCAAACGCCGCCTGTTGGGAATGATGAATGGATGCATTTTTATTTAATTTAGACTAATTTTAACATCCTTTATGCCAGTTCCATAGAGCACACACACACACACACACTAGCAAAGATGATATCCAAACAGCCAAATAAATGGGAGTCAAAAGAAATCATTTAAAGCTCATATGTCAGAGTCAAGGTCGAGGGTTTTCTATGGCCCCGGGATGATATTGATTTATTATTAGAACCGGCCCACAGGCCGCAGATGTTTTACACAGGCCAATACTACATTTCCCACAATGCAACGGTGACAGTCTGAGCGGGAGGTGGCTTCATTTCATTATTTATCAGTAGTCATTAGCATAACAGCAAAAGTTGACTCCCTCGTTATATATGTCGACTCCCCTCGTTATATATGTCGACTCCCCTCGTTATATGTGTCAACTCCCCTCGTTATATATGTCAACTCCCCTCGTTATATATGTCAACTCCCCTCGTTATATGTGTCAACTCCCCTCGTTATATATGTCAACTCCCCTCGTTAAATGTGTCAACTCCCCTCGTTATATGTGTTAACTCCCTGTTTATATGTGTCAACTCCCTTCGTTATATGTGTCAACTCCCCTCGTTATATATGTCAACTCCCCTCGTTATATATGTCGACTCCCCTCGTTATATGTGTCAACTCCCCTCGTTATATATGTCAACTCCCTTCGTTATATGTGTCAACTCCTTCGTTATATATGTCAACTCCCCTCGTTATATGTGTCAGCTCCCTTCGTTATATATGTCAACTCCCCTCGTTATATGTGTCAACTCCCTTCGTTATATGTGTCAACTCCTTCGTTATATGTGTCGACTCCCCTCGTTATATGTGTCGACTCCCCTCGTTATATATGTCAACTTGCTCTTCATCTTCTCCACCATCATCTCCCTCTTTTAGTTGGCTGCACAGGTGAAGGTTACAGGTGTCTGACGAGCGCTCCTCTGGGGGGGCGTATAGCTCCCAGACCACGCCGTGCTATTAGCAGTATAATGCTAACGTGTCGTAAAAAGGGCTTAATAACAGGGCTGGGGGTAATTGAAGGACACACTGCCCGGCAGCACCAGGAAAAGCAAATGTCTGTACGATCTTCCCAGTCCTCAATATGGGTGCGAGCAGACTGCTGCTAGGCATTGTGGGTACTGGGCGAGAAGGCCAGGGGGTTAAAAGACGTGATTATCCTTATTAAGGTTGGACAGGGGCCAGAAACTTGAATTTCTGTGGCGAGATGAAAGTGAGTCTGTTTTTCTATTTCCATCGTGAGGTGAGCGTTCTGGCCGGTTGCTGTGAAAACTCGCACGCTCACATGCACGCTCACACGGAGCCACGCTGACACTCTCAACATCTGTTGGAGAGAGATCCATTGGTTTCCCGCTCCTCGGCCATAACCTCTACTGACCTGTGGCAACATTTAAACCCACAGTTTAAATATTTACTCGGTAAATAAGTGACCCTGATTTGAAAGTTGCTGTGGAAATGTCACGTGTGCGCTTACTGCCCCCTAGTGGCGGCCCGAGGCACTGAGCAGTACCTTGGTATTTATATCTCAGAGTGAGACTTTAATGTGTGTGTGTGTGTGTGTGTGTGTGTGTGTGTGTGTGTGTGTGTGTGTGTGTGTGTGTGTGTGTGTGTGTGTGTGTGTGTGATGGTTTAGGCTCGCATGGCTTTGGACAAAGGAGCCCAAGCTGTCATCTTCGACGTCAGCGATGATGCCGACGCTGCCGCTGAGGTGAGTGTGGAGGGTTGGCCGGAAGCACCTCTGGAGCAGAGCTCTGAACAGAAGCATCACATCCGTGTCTGTCTGTGGTCCTCCTCTTGGTTCCGACACCATCCACGTGGCCCAGCTGCGGGAGGCCGACTCCCTCCCCCGGCCCGTCGTGATGGTGGAGTCTGACGATGCGGAGGAGCTGATGGCTCTGGTCAACAAGAACGAGGAGGCCGTCGTTCGGATCGAGATCATGGTGAATCCACCACGATGGGTAATTAGAACCCAGCAAACGCGTCACCTGTGTGTTCCCGTGCTGTGTATGGCCACTGTACTTCTCCACTTGCCTTTGCAGCCACACTACGACATGGGCATCGTCCTCACCATCGTCCTGGCCGTCCTCACCATTGTCCTCATCTTCGCTCTACGTTACAAGTGCAGGTCCAGCAGAACCTGGGTGAGTCCGAGTCACATTCCTTTGCACCATCAGTCCACCCGGAGTTATTAGATGGATCCGGTCAAAGTGTTCTGCCCTGTGGGTTCAGGACTCGGTTCACCAACAGACCAGGCAGGCCATCAGCCGTCTGGAGACTAAGACCTACAACTCTCAGGGCTGCTCAGGCCCCCATCACCAGCGGGCCCCCTGGGGGTCAGCCAGCAGCTCCAACTCAAGTCCGGTCTGCGCTATCTGCCTGGAGGAGTTCCAGGACGGCCAGGTGAGAGAGGTGATGCTACACTAAAGCCCCTGTAGATGCTCCTGTCTTCACCTCTCTCCTTGTTGTGCCAGCACTTGAGGATTATATCGTGCGCTCATGAGTTCCATAAAGACTGCGTGGACCCCTGGCTGCTGCAGCACCGCACCTGCCCCCTCTGCATGCACAACATCATGGGTGTGTTCCTTTGATTTCTAATTCATGTCTGCAGCTCTGCCGTTAGCTCCTGCAGCATTGGGTACATCTTGTCTGTGGTTGCCTCCCCCAGGGACCGAGCGGCAGGCCCAGAGGTTCAGACTGCAGCAGAGTTCCGAGCAAAGCCAGGGCTTTCTCCACCATCATCCTTACAGTGGCCCGAGGAACCACCACTTCCCTCAGCATGCTGTCCCCTTCTCTCTAAGGCCCCAGTATCCTTGTGGACCTTCTGGACCCTATCCTGATCTGGGCCACTACAATGGCTCTTCTCCAAGGGATGACCAAACTCTTCAATTCCTGGCTAGCAGACCGTTCGGCTCTAGCTGTGGGTATCACCGACCCGCAGAGGGTCCCGGGAGGCCCCAGATGTTTGGAGGTAACTGCAGGACCTCTTCCCACCACTACGCCCCACGTCGGTCCTGCCACACCTATCGATCGTCCTGTCCCGCCCAGCGCAGTGCGTCCAGCTCAAGGCTCTACCACGGACCTTCAGTGGGGCCCCAGCCCGTAGGACGCTGGGCCATGGCCGACAGGGGGAGGGGAGCTGCTCAGGTGGCAGCTACCACACAGAACGCAGTGGGTACCTGGCTGATGGGCCAGCGAGTGACTCCAGCTCAGGGCCGTGTCACGGTTCCTCCAGTGACTCGGTTCTCAATTGTACTGACGTATCTCTGCAGGGGGTCTATGGTAGCTGGTCCACCTTCCGCAGCTCTTTGAGTAGTGATTATGATCCGTTTGTTTACTACGGGCCCGGTAACGGACATTCTGCCGCCCGCAGAAGTAGCTTGGACACATGTGCCCAGACCCGGCCCAGGTCTCTGGATTCTGTGGAGAACAAAGCGGTCTGCCCTGAGGAGCAGCAGCCCCAGACTGTGTTCAACCACATTCACTACCACCGCCACAGACATCACCACTATGAGGAGGAGGAGCACAGCCAGAGTCCTGCGAGAGGTTCTGAGGAGGAGTTAGGAGCTACTGCGGCAGCTCCAGCTGCTCTCAGCTTAGACAAAGACTCCCCGGAACACAGTCCCTGTCTGTGCCCTAATCCAGACCCAACGGATCGACCAAGTCCTGGGACAGACTGTCAGGACCGTGATCCGAGCCGGCCAGCAGGACCTTCAGTTAAAGTGTCCCCCGTCCCTTTACAGATTCCACCCCACTGCTGCCACCGGGGCCACGGACACCCTCCCTCTGCTCGGACAGGGAGCTGTGTGGTGGACGGCCCTTCTGTCTGCTTCCACCAGGGACTGGACCTGCAGGAGGACCGCAGCATCCACATCCACTATGGTCAGAGTCCAGGTTTCTGCTGCCCCCAGCCGGAGCTGCACCGGGCCCTGCTGCCTGTCCCTCTTCTTCTGGACTCAGGAATGGAGGACTGCTCCTATTGTACCGGGGCCCATGTGGTGTGGCAAAAGCGGGTGCCCCAGGCCCACTCTGACCCCCAGCTCCTGGGGCCCGGGGGGCCCCGGGACAGGCCGGTGTGCATGTTCCACCCTGGTCACGCTGCTGACCGCAGCACAGACCTCTGTTTGTACTGTCAAGCCTTACATCACAGTCAGGGTAAGGGTCCCTAGCAACAGGAAGAAGGATGAGAATAATCATAGTAATGATAATAATTATGATAAAAACAACAACAATATGAATAACAACACTAATATTGATCATAATAATAATAATTATGATAATAACAACAAGAATATGAATAAAGACACCAATGATAATAATATTATTAATAATGATGATAATTATAATAGTAATAATAATATTAGTAATATTGCCAATAATAACAGCAATAGTAATAATTATACTACTACTAATAATAATTATGATCATAGTAATGATGATTGTTTTACTATTATTGTTATTATTGCAATTCTTATTATTAGTAGAACTATTATTACTATTATTATTACTAGTAGTACTATTACTTTTTTAATAATAATAGTAATATTGATAATAATGATGATGATTATAATAGTAAAAACAACAACTAATAATAATCACAATTATTTTTATTATAATACTACTAAAAATAATAATAATTGCAATAATAATAATACTAAAACAGTAATTATGATAATAATATTTATAATAGTAATTATGATAATTATAATAGTAATAATACTACTACTAATAATAATAATAGCAATAACAATAATTGTTACTATTATAATACTACTACTAATAATAATGATGTTGATGATAATAGTATCATGATATGGTTGTTGTTGTTGTTGTTAACAACAATAATAGTGATAATAATTAATAATAACAAATGTGCTCTTCGGCCCCACTGATTAGGAATCAAATGTGTGTGTGTGTGTGTGTCAGTGTGTGTGTGTCTCAGTGTGTGTGTCTCAGTGTGTGTCTCAGTGTGTGTGTGTGTGTCAGTGTGTGTCTCAGTGTGTGTCTCAGTGTGTCTCTCAGTGTGTGTCTCAGTGTGTGTCTCAGTGTGTGTCTCAGTGTGGTCTCAGTGTGTCTCAGTGTGTGTCTCAGTGTGTGTCAGTGTGTGTCTCAGTGTGTGTCTCAGTGTGTCTCAGTGTGTGTCTCAGTGTGTCTCAGTGTGTCTCAGTGTGTCTGAGTGTGTGTCTCAGTGTGTGTCTCAGTGTGTGTCTCAGTGTGTCTCAGTGTGTGTCTCAGTGTGTCTCAGTGTGTCTCAGTGTGTGTCTCTGTGTGTGTCTCAGTGTGTCTCAGTGTGTGTCTCTGTGTGTGTCTCAGTGTGTCTGAGTGTGTGTCTCAGTATGTCTCAGGTGTGTGTGTGTGTGTGTGTGTGTCTCAGTGTGTGTCTCAGTGTGTGTGTCTCAGTGTGGTGTCTCAGTGTGTGTGTCTCAGTGTGTGTCTCAGTGTGTGTGTGTCTCAGTGTGTGTCTCAGTGTGTGTCTCTGTGTGTGTCTCAGTGTGTGTCTCAGTGTGTGTGTCAGTGTGTGTCTCAGTGTGTCTGAGTGTGTGTCTCAGTGTGTGTGTCTCAGTGTGTGTCTCAGTGTGTGTGTCTCAGTGTGTGTCTCAGTGTGTGTCTCAGTGTGTGTGTGTGTCTCAGTGTGTGTGTCTCAGTGTGTGTCTCAGTGTGTGTCTCAGTGTGTGTGTCTCAGTGTGTCTCAGTGTGTGTCTCAGTGTGTATCTCAGTGTGTGTCTCAGTGTGTGTCTCAGTGTGTGTGTGTGTGTCTCAGTGTGTCTCAGTGTGTCTCAGTGTGTGTGTCTCAGTGTGTGTGTCTCAGTGTGTGTCTCAGTGTGTGTGTCTCAGTGTGTGTCTCAGTGTGTGTCTCAGTGTGTGTGTGTGTCTCAGTGTGTGTGTCTCAGTGTGTGTCTCAGTGTGTGTCTCAGTGTGTGTGTCTCAGTGTGTCTCAGTGTGTGTCTCAGTGTGTATCTCAGTGTGTGTCTCAGTGTGTGTCTCAGTGTGTGTGTGTGTCTCAGTGTGTGTCTCAGTGTGTCTGAGTGTGTGTCTCAGTGTGTGTGTCTCAGTGTGTGTCTCAGTGTGTGTGTCTCAGTGTGTGTCTCAGTGTGTGTCTCAGTGTGTGTGTGGTCTCAGTGTGTGTGTCTCAGTGTGTGTCTCAGTGTGTGTCTCAGTGTGTGTGTCTCAGTGTGTCTCAGTGTGTGTCTCAGTGTGTATCTCAGTGTGTGTCTCAGTGTGTGTCTCAGTGTGTGTGTGTGTGTCTCAGTGTGTGTCTCAGTGTGTCTGAGTGTGTGTCTCAGTGTGTGTGTCTCAGTGTGTGTCTCAGTGTGTGTGTCTCAGTGTGTGTCTCAGTGTGTGTGTCAGTGTGTGTCTCAGTGTGTCTCAGTGTGTGTCTCAGTGTGTGTGTCAGTGTGTGTCTCAGTGTGTGTGTCAGTGTGTGTCTCAGTGTGTCTCAGTGTGTCTCAGTGTGTGTCTCAGTGTGTGTCTCAGTGTGTGTCTCAGTGTGTGTGTCAGTGTGTCTCAGTGTGTGTCTCAGTGTGTGTCTCAGTGTGTGTCAGTGTGTGTCTCAGTGTGTGTCTCAGTGTGTCTCAGTGTGTGTCTCAGTGTGTGTGTCAGTGTGTGTCTCAGTGTGTCTCAGTGTGTCTCAGTGTGTGTCTCAGTGTGTGTCTCAGTGTGTGTCTCAGTGTGTGTGTCAGTGTGTCTCAGTGTGTGTCTCAGTGTGTGTCTCAGTGTGTGTCTCAGTGTGTGTGTCAGTGTGTCTCAGTGTGTGTCTCAGTGTGTGTCTCAGTGTGTCTCAGTGTGTGTCTCAGTGTGTCTCAGTGTGTGTCTCAGTGTGTCTCAGTGTGTGTCAGTGTGTGTCTCAGTGTGTTTTGCTGATCCAGCTGGACGGTAACGTGGTTTCTTGTGTGCACAGGATCAGAAGAAGAATCTGGTGTGTGAACATTGGCCGTCTCCCATTGTATCGCGCTGCTACTCAGGAGCCAGGATGGAAACGCCTCCTCAAGCCTTCCACCACGCTGCCAGACACGCCTCCTTCATCTTCACGTCAAATGTAGCTCCTTGTGATCAAAGCACAATTACTGTGACTAAGTCATTCAGCATAGATTGTTTTCATGAGTTGTTGGGGACAAGACTTCGTGCCCTTGTGATTCATTAGGGGGGGTTCAGTAACGAGCATGAATCCACAGGTTTCCTGCTCCTTAGGGACACCGAACACATGATCCTTGGTGAGCAGTCTCCAGGAACTGAGACAGAATCCACCCTTTCGGAGGCTTCTTGTGACCCTGGTGCCCAAGAATATTCGGCTTTGTGGCAGCTTAACGAAGGACTGTGAATAAAACGAGCGATAGGAGCTCTTTCTATCCCACGACACTAAAACCAAACCAAATTGAACACATGATGGTGACACTGGGTTTGACCCAGTTTGGTGGGGGGGTTGTTGTGCATTGGTAGAAGACTCCATCTCAGATTAGCAGAATCTCCCAGAAGTCGCTGGGATCGGTCAAATTTCTTCAGCTCGCTGCGAAAGCCTCGATTTGAGGTACCTTCCTCCACCCTAGTGGTCTTCCTCTTCCTCCTCCTAGTTCAGTTTCTCGAGGAAAAGCTCTTCTCTCCATCCTACCTCACATTTCTTACACGGCCTCACGAGGAGGCTCTTTAAAGGTACTGCTGTAGTGAGGATATGAACCCTTCTGGTCTCAATCATGTAGCTCCCATTAACTCAGCAGAGAGTCTAAATGGAGAGAAAGATTGACCTTTGACCCCTCAAACGACAAGGATTCTAGCGCGGGCCTTGTTCTCATCATTTCACTAATGGCAGCTGTTCTCATCGTGTGTGTCAGATCGTTTTCTTTTGTTAAACCTTTAACCCTTTTAAGGTGAACCAGTTTGACTGAACTCCGTCGTCGTCATTACAAGCTATTTTCTCTTGGTTGTCGTTTCTCTCCGGTGGTTGCGTCTCGCGCTCAGACCTCAGTGCTGCTAATCCTCCCTGAAAGACAGTGATAAAGGAGAAAAAGATAATGACTAAAGTGGAATGGAGCCATTTTAGAGAGCCTGCAGCCCCCCTCAGTCTGCCTTCGATGGTTGGATTTGACTATTATGGTTTGCTGTTCGGCTGTGTGACAGCTGTTGCAGGAACAACCGAGCACTGGAAAACAGGACACTTATTCTTATTGACGGACACAGAAGCCAATGTGAAACTGCCTTCATGATGGTCCATGTGATTTCATCCAGTCAGACCACTTTAGATCCACCTGAAACCAGAACTGCTCAAAGATATTTTTAAAAAGTACTTAACCCCCCCCAATTAGGTGAGTTTCCCTCTCCTCTAAATGATAATGTGAGCAACCCTCTCTTAACAGAAGGACTTTTTGAAGTGTGAACGCAGTCCGACTTCAGATTAGAGATGCACCGATCTGGCCGCTTCTGTGCTAATTACTCCAAAACCTCAATGAATAAACTCTGTGCTTGAGCGTTCGGGACGTTCTAGTTCTAGTTTTGGTTTGTGCGACTTCCTGTGTGGGTCAGCAATGGTGCTGCCTGCCAGGAGACATTGGACAAAGACTTTTAAACGGAACACACTTAATTCAGTGAAGGTATCAATAATCATGCATAAGCTAACATTAAGCTTGATTGAGACATTCAGCAGCTTTGTCAAATAAAATGAGCTGTTTTGTTATTAGTAGATAAGAGTGTTGCTCACAGTTTGGTTGGGTTCTTCTCCACTGTTGGTCATAAACTAAGCTCCTTCTCTAGGACAGCAGTACCAGGACCAGAGTGACAGCTGATCCATTTGAGTACCAGGCCAGTTTTAGAGATATCTGATCGGTGCATCCCTGCGTCAGGTGTCGATGGGGGAAAGAATCGTGGGTAATTCTGGTAGCACTTACTAAAGCTTTTATGTGCCTTATTTGTTAAAAAATAATGTTGACAATCAGGAGCCTGCGCTGATCCGTCTGCCAAAGGGGTGAGCAGCTAAACCCACTTACCCGGAACACAAGAACATGCCTGTTGACCCCGGTTGACCTCGGTTGACCTCTGCTTTCCCTTCACCGTAGCTCAGAAACATTTGGCATCTTTGTTCTGACCCTCATTAGAAATGTGCCAGCATGAGGTTCTCCAGCCCCAGGTTCTCCATCTGTGCATCCGTCTCTGTGACCCACGCTTGGACCCCCAACAGGCTCGACTGTGACGCCGGGGTTGGAATTGACTGAATAACGTGCAGCACTTTGGCAAAATTCAGTTTACAAATTTAAAATCAGCCCCAAACCAGCAGCATGGGATTCTTGATGCCAGGGTTTAGCTGGTGTGGTCTAATCCTCTTCAGGATCTTCCCCTTTGTGCCTTTTTTATCTGGTGGATGCAAGTCTGGCAACAATAATGAGCTAAAACTGCCTTTGCTCAGAGTAAAAGGTCCCTTTTAGAATTTAAAGGGACTTGTCAGTATATTTTTGAATACTTTGCGTACAAAAGGAACAACAAACCAGAAAAGAATATGTTTGTATTTTATATATGATAGAACATTTCATTATAGTGACACGTCACTAATATATTTATTTACTAATATATTTATCCATTTTGTTCAGGTTTGAAAGTGGTTTCTGTATAGACTGAATGTTTCTATATGGAATCTGACCAGTGCCATCACAGATATATGAACCTGTCTTCATTCCAATTATATGCAAATAAATTATTTTGAAATAAAATGTCCTGCTCTGATTTTTTTTCGCTCCTTGTTAAAGTTGTAAAGGATTCATCCAGATGAATCCACCTGTTTATCCCTCTTGAGGTCACTAGTCCCCCCTACCTTCACTTAAAGAGACTAGCATCACTTCGCTGACGAGACTTCCCGCAGGATAAGAATGTCCTCAAAGGATCGCACCTCTGGATTAACTTGGACTGTTGCCCCTTTCCAAGACTGCCCTTTTTGGTTCTTCACTTTCCAGTGGTCCGATGAGGACACGGTTTAGCTCCGCTCCCCATCCTTTCACACCCGGATCCCTGTCACCAGTTTTGTGGACAAGATGCTTTTCTCTCCCAGCATGACTACCAAAAGCTCCATCTCTGCATCTTCTACAGAGATACATCTTCTACAGGCTACGTTAGAGTAAACTACAATGTGGGGAATAGAGACTTGCTCGTGGTTGTCATAGCTTTGCAGGAGACTCTTGCTGGAGGGGTCCATCTAGCCTAGGTATGGGCAAACGTTTATCCGGCCATCCGCCGCCAACTTGAAAATTAAATGAATAAACCTTGTTAATGTTAAATTTTCACTGCAATTCTGGTGTTTTCCCACTAGAAAAAGACAGTCAGGAGGAGAGTGATGGTGATATCCTGAAGGATAACAGAACTTTCAGTGCTTTAAAATAGAATTGGTTATTAATTTTTTTTAAAAAGGCACATTTTATTCATTTGATTTTAAGTGTTTTAAGACTCATTCCAAAGTCAGATATTTTGTTGTAATGCTTCTCTTCATTTTCATTTGAAATTAAAGCACATGTTTTCTCCATATCCCAAGATGTGTATTTTTTCTCCAATGAGGTGAGGTTACCAAAGCACTCCATCCATCCATCTGCTCCTGGTCCGGCCCCTTTGTCAAATGTTAGAACTCATTGTGGCCCACGAATCAAAATGTTTGCCCACCCCTGATCTAGCCATTAGTGGTGTGGACCAACCACAAGGACCCGTCTTACCTTAGGAACACTAAGTGGGTAAACCTCCAGCAAGCTCGGTGGGTGCTCTTTCTAGCCTGTTTTAAATTCTCTCTCATGTACTGCCCAGGTTCCAGTAACATCAAGCCGGGTGCCCTGTCTTGCCGGTTTTCCCGGACCTTTCCAGCTCAGAACCTGGTTCCATCCTGCCTCACTACTGCATTGAGGAGGTGCTTCCTGGAAAATGGACAAGAGGGTTTTGGAGGTGCAACCAACAACTCTACTCCAGTGGCTTTTTGTCCCTAAATCTGTCCGCTCTAACGTTCCACATTGGGGGCTTTCTTCCAGGTTCACCTGTCATCAAGGCCTCACCCAGACCCAAATTTCCTTAGGAAACACTTCTGGTGGATTGAGACTTTTTCCCATGTGATGAATGCAGACCTAGACCAGAGACTCAAGGCTGAGGGAACCATTCTGGCAATGGTGTCTAAACAGGGTGTGCCATAACCCGGTCCAAACTAGCCGGGTTTCCTGTCATCCCAGGCAGAAACTGTTTTTTACCAAGGCAAGTGTGAACCCAGGTGAATGGGTTATTTACTTGGTAGATCAGAAAACCTGGCTTTTTTCAACATCCCTCACTTCAAGCCAACTTCAAACTCCTTCACTCCTGTCATCACTGGGCATGAGGGTGGTAGAGCGGCTGGCTTAAATATTTGTCTGAGTCCAGTTGATCACAGCATGCTGAGTTTCACATTTAGCCTCCTCAGCTGTCTCCTGGCAACAATGTATGCAGAATGGGTCTGCGGGAAGCTGCTGACTGCATCTGAAATATGTGGCCATATATAACAATCTACGTAAGGTTCAGCAGCCGTAGGGGGATCACTGGAAGCCTTTGGTCTGCCCTTGGTGTGTCAGCACTGTGAGGTTTCCCCTAGCATCTTGGTCCTTCTCAATGGCCTCAAAGAGGGACTTGAAGTTTCCAGCTCCAAAGCCCTAGAACAGCCACAAACACACAAATAGGAAATAAAGCAGCCTCTTGTATTCACAGTCTATTCTAGTCCATTCTGAGATGAGTATTTAGAGCAGGCTTGACAAATGGGTTTAATCTGATTATCTTAATGTGAACATAAACATTTCAGACAGTTTGAATGCAATTCTAAAATCTGGGATTCAAATCTGAAACCTGGTAGAGAATTTCCTCAGAACTTGTGAAATTATACACAGATCAAAAAGTGAAAATGGTCAGAAAATGAACCATTTGGTCTCATCTTCTTCCCCACTTTAGTCCTTTCGGGGTCACGGGGAGGGAGCACGTATGTGTGAAGGCAGGTCCCCCCCTTAGGTGAAGGCAGGTCCCCCCTTGGGTGAGGGCAGGTCCCCCCTTAGGTGAAGGCAGGTCCCCCCCTTGGGTGAAGGCAGGTCCCCCTTGGGTGAAGGCAGGTCCCCCCTTAGGTGAAGGCAGGTCCCCCCTTAGATGAAGGCAGGTCACCCCCTTAGGTGAAGGCAGATCCCCCCTTAGGTGAAGGCAGGTCACCCCCTTAGGTGAAGGCAGGTCCCCCTTGGTTGAAGGCAGGTCCCCCCTTAGGTGAAGGCAGGTCCCACCTTGGGTGAAGGCCGGTCCCCCCCTTGGGTGAAGGCAGGTCCCCCCTTGGGTGAAGGCAGGTCCCCCCCTGGGTGAAGGCAGGTCCTCCCCTTAGGTGAAGGCAGGTCCCCCTTGGGTGAAGGCAGGTCCTCCCCTAGGTGAAGGCAGGTCCCCCCCTTAGGTGAAGGCAGGTCCCCCCTTGGGTGAAGGCAGGTCCCCCCTTGGGTGAAGGCAGGTCCCCCCTTGGTCAGTCGCCAGCTCATCGCAGGGCCCTACGTGTGCATTTGTGGGTTCGGTGCCTTGCTCAAGGGTACCTGGGCAGTTCTCTGAAGGTATACTGGCTCTACGACCAGAACACCTTCCATGTTTTGTCTGCAATGGGACTTGAACCAAGAACCCTCCTCTTCTCACAGAATGAGCTACGTTCAAAGGGCTCTGAGAGATGCTTCACTGAGCTCCAGCATTGCTTTCTAACTTTCATGTCGTGAAAGACTGGAGATTGACAACATGCCTGTTCTGACAGGAAGGATGGGGGTATAAGTGGAGTGCCACAGGGCACAACCTGATCCAAAGATCCCCCTCCCGGTTTAGCCTTTTAATCTGTACCTGTGACAGATTTACTGGCCTTTTCCAAGTGGGTGACTTTTATTCTGCTCACACTGGGTGACCAGGTGTCCTGGCCCAACTTCTTAAAGGGGTTCAAGGCAAGAAATATGACCAGAGCCTGATATATCCCATCGCACGTGCACAGTGATTATCCTCAGAACCACTTACAAAATGGTTTTTCCGCTGGATGACCTCCAGAAAGAGGGTTGGCCTGTCCTGCATGGGTTTGGTGAAGATTTGAAGGAGGTAGCCCTTGTCGTCAAAATCAACCAAGATTCTCAGTTTCTGAAAAGAAAGAGAAGGTTTACAGGCGGGTAGACGAGTGAAAAGAGTGGAACCTTTACTCTCTCCCCACATGTGCTCACCTGTAGAACATCGAGGTCCTCCTCCACCTTGATCTTTGCCGTTTTGAGCTTCTGCCGCAGGTCGTCGTAGTAGGTGTCAGGTGCTGAAAGGAAGTCCATCCCTCGGGCACGCAGGTTCACTATCTGGCTCAAAGATAAAAGGCAGCATGCTTGTCTTCACTTGCAGATTTGAGAGGGAAGCATCTGTATCAGGAGCCTCACAGCTTCAATGATGTTCGAGGTGTTGAGGGCGATGTGCTGCACGCCCGGTCCTCCGTTATAGTCCACGTATTCCTGTGAGGACAGAGACACAGGACAGCTGAAACCAGGCGGGACGCTGGTCCACATATTGCTCTTGTGTAGAGTTGAAAATCAAGCAGTTCCAAAAGGAAGGAAGCTCACCTGGATTTGTGAGATCCTTTTCCCCACGGCCGGCTCATTGATGGGCATCTTGATGGTCTCTTCATAATTAGCCACGACGATGGATCTCAGCGAACTGTAATCCGTGTAGATCTGTTTATCATCTATGGACCAGAACCGATGGAACAGCAAACATTTCTGATACCTGGAATTTGAGGGGGAAAAGAGTGTGAGGACAACCTTATTTTCTGCTTCGAGGCTTAAATGTGACACTAAAACAAGCGCGTTGGCCTTGATGTGGTCCTGTCTGATGGTGAGGTGTTGATTGAACCCATTTATTTCACTCCATTGGTTTTGAAATGAAAGAGTCAAAATAAAAGTCATGAAACGTAGTTTCAGTGTAAAGAGGTCTTGTGGCATCAGATGTCCAAGGATGTCTAACATGGCTCTGAGAACGTTAGCAGTAAACACCAGCAGCTGAGCAGGGGACGACCTTTGACCCTCATGGAGGACGTGCGCTCACCAGTCTGTGACGGGCACCATTTGATCATCTGGCTGATTTCCCACAATGTGATCGATAAAGCTCAGGCCTGCGGGGGGCCTACCGGAGAGAGAGGAAGGGTCATCTTGGGTTAGCCCACAGAGAAAAGAGCTGCAGCCAGTTAGCTCTAATCCTTGGATTTGACTCACAGTTTTGCTAACAGAGGATCCTTGTACAGAGGCTCTTTGTAGCCTGGCAGGAAAAGGCCTGTGTAGGGGCCGAGGTACTCGATGAGGGTGTGCGTTGTGTCCCCATACTGCGGAAAACACACAAATGTGTGTCAAACACACATTTCCACTTTGATGTGTGTTCCTCCTGACGTACCGTTTGAATGATGGCGTACTTGACCTTCCCGTGGGCGTCCTGCTCCACCCAGGGCTCCCTGACCACCACGGCTCCTCGCTCCCTGGCCGTCTGTGGGGGGAGAGCGTTTGGGATCAGCTTGAAACAGAGGAGCAACAGTGCGCTGGTGCATGGAGACGCCTCCTGGAAGCCCCCTAGTGGTGGCAGGCTGAACGGCCTGCTGCTCCTGTCCTATGTAACCTGACGCCTGGACTGAAACCGTGATTCAAACACAGACTTTATCTAAAACCTTGACTGAAGTTCAGAAGGTTCCATTTCAACTCTCTGGATCCACTAAACACACACGTGGCAGGTTCTGGGGCAACATTAAAACATGACTCTGACACTCTTTTGTGCCTCTGATTCCAGAACAAGACCATTTATCTTTGCCCAATATTTCGTTTGAACATGTAATTCCTCATTTACGGGAGCTCCAGCTGGGAACTTTTATTTAAACTATTCGTAGAATAATAATCCGGAATAATCTAAATTTATGCTAGAGGTGAGCGGTGAGTTTACATGTGTTTAATCTCATTGATATCTTTTGCTGTTTAAGCTACTGAGAACTAGAGGAAAGATGGTTTAGAACATACATGACATGTTTTTATGATACGCTCTTTATCTTTAAAATCACTGATGCATCAGGAAATGTGTCCAAAAATGCAGCTAAGGTTTTATATCACAGCCATGATTTTATCTAATGATTCCAAGAAACTTTTCCTTCTTTTGAACACACTTGTCCAGTGTTCAAATGATAATGAAATCATTTGTGATGCGTTAGAATAGGCCAGCAATTCACCAATATTTCTCCATCAACAACCGATGAAAGGACACAAACCAGACCTCTCAAACCTTTGCTCCAAATTGTTACTTTATAATTTAAGACAACTCATCAATGAAATGAAGCATAATTTGCTGTATTTTGGTTGCATTAGCGTTGGGAATATTTGCACTTATTCTGGGCTTAGGTCCAATTAGGTCCACCTTTGTGCAGAGATTCAACAGGTCTCTGCTACTGGTTACCACCCGCCATCTTCAGATCGTCCTGCTCCATCAGCGTCAAATATTTCCCCTTTGACTGGCAGACTGCACACGCTCAAATCAATTCACGTATGCACGGGCAGGATTTTTCATTGTTGTTTGAAACGCAGACAAACTCTGACATGATGGTTTAAACTGAGCTGGGTCAAGATTTTATAGAATCTAAACACATATGAGAGGAGAAAAAGGTGCAAAAATAAAATGCACGGTGCAGCTAAACTCTCCCAGTAGGAAAAAAGGCTTTTTAAATTCTGCATTCTGCAAAACTGCATTTCCCATGTTGCCTTGCAGCTCTCTAACGTACAATGCCAAAGAGATCAGGTTGCTCGTGAAGGAAGACATAGTCATTGAAACCAAGTGTACGGTTGAATGGATCATGATTGATCCTGCAAGCTTTACAGGTAACCAAGTAAAGATTCATTTCCATTTATTTTTATTTTTTACTGCATACAGTCCTGGAGCTTGTGGGTGACTTTCAGTGTACTGGATGCTGTTGATACATGCAGAGAAGTGGTTTTCCCCAGAGCCTGAGCCTTCAGACTGGCTGCAGCTCCAACCAGACTGACAGTCATAACTTCATCACTTGTGTCTGAACTCTGGCTTTGACCAACAGAGAATGGTGAGTGGGAGATCATCCACCGACCCGCCAAGAGAAACACCTACAAACACATTCCCATGGAGAGCAACAAGCATCAGGACATCACCTTCTACCTGGTCATCAGACGCAAACCTCTCTTCTACGTGGTCAACATCATCATCCCCTGCGTGCTCATCTCCTTCCTGGCCTCGCTGGTCTACTACCTGCCCGCAGACAGTCAGTGCAGAGTCACAGAACGTACTGAAGCCAGCGTCAGGCAGATTAACAGTCTGGGACCTTTTCAGAATCACAACTACATGAACTGAGTTAACCTTCAACAGCACCCAAAGAATCAGACATTATAGCTGAATATCACGTCAGCACGGGACAACACAGCTAATAAAGCAGCAAACATCGGTAGTGGGCGGAGCTGAGGGGCCGCCATTAATCGAGAAACATTAATTAGCTCCCCAACAGATTTTTGAATATATTTTAAAAAGGATAATAAAAATGTTTGTGTGTGTAGGTGGTGAGAAGATGACACTGTCCATCTCGGTGCTGCTCGCTCAGTCTGTCTTCCTACTCTTGATCTCTCAAAGGCTCCAGAAACATCCACGTCCGTTCCTCTTATTGTGAAGTAGGTAAACGCACCATTTACTCCACATCACTTTAACTCTGAATCAGATATATTCTGCTTCTCCAAACTATATATACATTAGGGCTGCAGAACCAGGTGACAACCGGCTGAGATTTAAAAAATGGAAAACATCTGAGTGTGTTTGTGTTGAAGATATTTGATGTTCATCATGGTGGTGACGGTGGTGGTGCTGAACTGTGTGGTCGTCCTCAACCTCCACTTCAGGACGCCGAGCACGCACGTCATGTCTGAGTGGACCAAACAGGTAAGACACACACATCCTGTTGTCCCTTTGTTGAACAGATGAACATCAGGATATATGAACATGTGACTTAATAACATATGAAACAGGATATAGGAACATGTGACTTAATAACTTATGAAAGAGGATATATGAACATATGATTTCATAACATATGAAAGAGGATATATGAACATGTGACTTAATAACATATGAAAGAGGATATATGAACCTATGACTGAATAACATATGAAAGAGGATATATGAACATATGACTTAATAACATATGAAAGAGGATATATGAACATGTGACTTAATAACATATGAAAGAGGATATATGAACATGTGACTTAATAACATATGAAAGAGGATATATGAACCTATGACTGAATAACATATGGAAGAGGATATATGAACATGTGGTTTTCCCACTATAACACACAGACACACACACATCAGTATCAGTGTTCCAAATCCTGTTTTCTGTTTCTCTGCCAGCTCTTCCTCCAGCAATTACCCCGCATCTTGCGCATGTCCCGCCCTGCTGAGGCAGAGCCGTACTGGGATGGAGCGTTACCGCGGCGATCCAGCTCAGTGGGCTACATTGCCTCGGCTGAGGAGTACGACAGTGTGAAGTCCCGCAGTGAGCTGATGTTTGAGAAACAGTCTGGGAGACACGGACTGGTGACCCGAGTCACACACGCTGCCAGGACGTTTCCAGAAACATTTAAACACATGAGATATAGAAGCATCAGTAGCTTCATTTGAGTTCTGAGCTTTGGTGTCTGTGTGGAGCTGTGAACCACAAGAAGAGGGAGGAGCCATCAGCTGTACGCAGAGATCAAGCCGGCTGTGGATGGAGCCACTATCATTAAACACATGCGCAACAAGAACGACCACAATGAGCTCAGAGGGTTCAAACAGAGTCCTCAACCCAAAGTCTGATTTAAAAAGATCAAAAGTGGCGTAAATGTCTGGTCCTGACAGAAGGATAACTGAGCTCGCTGTACAACCGCCTCTGCAGTAGACCACTCTGCTCTGCCCTTCCTTTACCCCTATCTTTCCTATTATTCTGTACACCTACCCTCCTAATCCTTCTAACCTCCTCATCTGCCAAAGGAGCCCCGCATGACTCCAGAGAGGAACCCACGCCTGCTGTGATGCACACACACAGCCAGGGCTTTTTCCATCCCCATCGTTTCTCTGGGGGAAATGTTGCATTTCTTTATCTTAATAACAACAAATCTTTAGTTTGTTCTATAGGAGCTCCATATGTTTAGTGTCAGAGACTTCTTACTTCTTAGATTGTGTTCATTGCTGGCACATAAAGAAAAATGCTTTGATTTTACTAAAGTGACACAAACCCATCTCAACACTGTTTTTTATATCCTCTATATTATTGTGCGTAGTCTGTGTAACTGTTGTGCTTTATTTCTGCTGGCTTCTTTAATGGGATGTAAACCAGCCTGACATAATACCAGTTGAGTACTTTATTTGATGTTGCCAAAGGTTTAAAAACAGCCTGACAGAATAAGAAATTGTGAAAATTTAGAGGATGAATTATACCTTGGTATCTGATCTTGAATGGCAGATTTTAGAGTATTTTATAGGGAAGTGAAATAATGTTTGGACCTCTTATCAGGCAAGAGAAAGTAGTTAAGAACTGCTCTAAAAACACCACCTCAGGGGGACTATATCCAAATCTCTCCCTTTACTGATGGGACGTTGAAACGTCAATACGCGGATTCATACATTTAGAACTGGACGTTGCACCAGAACTGGAAGTGCGGACTGATACATTTTTAACAGCGGTCCTGCTTCAGCCCTCCGGTTTAATAACAAAATACGAAAATAAGGAAATTTTAATTTTGGAAACATTGTTGTCGGTTGTTCGACTTGCCGGCTTTCGCTAAATTGCTAAATATGCGCTAGCATGCATGTTTTAAGCTATCGTAGCGGTATGTTTTACCATGCCCGCGCCCTATAATCCGGAGCGCCTGATGTATGTGTTAAATACAGAAATAGCACCCGTAACTGAGGCTGCACCTTTTAATACGGTGCGCCCTTTGGTCGCGAACATACGGGATATAGAACATAGGGCACGTTTGTGCGTGATATCACTCCACGTCTGCGCAATGACCACAACCTCCTATCTTTAGTATTGCTGCGCCAACTGGTGGTCTTTTGGGTTGAGGATAACGGTGATCTATATGTAGCTATATGTAGCTATAGCGTCATTGGCCTCCACTCCAGCCACTCCTGGTAGTTCCTCAAAACACTGAGTTTCTAGTGGATGCACAATCTGTGGAAGCCAACATAGAAACTTCTGAAGAGCCAAAGTTCTTGCAACAAAAATATAGTCCCCAATTAGCTTGTTTTGTTATCACGCGACCCCGTCCCCATTATCTTAAGAGAATATAAAAGAATGAGTGGAGACAGAAGAGAGAATGAGATGTTTTTGGCGCGTGTTGCTCTTGATTTAGTGTTTATTTTTGCAGTAAACTTAAAGGAGGCCTTTTCACTTTATGTTTGATTCCATTTAAGCTGATATTCCATTCTTGACATCTTTAAATTTACAGTATTCATGGGAATTTTATTTGGTCATTTTGCTTCTTTTTATTTCCTATTTCCCACATTTATTCATAGTTTTTATTAGACTGCAATAAATCCTATAACATTGAACAGACTGACTAAAGTCAAATGACCTGCGGTTCCCACCAATAGCCGTCATTCTGATGGGTTTTTGCTGGCTGCAGCTGAAATATTCCAATGCTCCATGTCACAGAGACAGTAAATACTAAACCCTAAAGATTCTGAAAGCATGATGTAAAATAGTAACGTACAATACAGACATTTGAAGAGACAATTAAGAGAATGTTTCCATGCTTCTAAGAGTGGCCGAGGAGCCATTTAGAACTTTATAAAGATGCATTGTGTGATACCAGGAACTAATTTAACTTCAAGGCGAAGCTGCTTCTGCTTTATCGACCACGACTGATCTCCTGAAAGTCCACCAGCGCTTTTTAAAAACTGAATTTTTCATCTATGGAGGGAGTAGACGGCAGATGTTTCCACAGATGCTCTTCACCAGTGGTCAGTGAGTGATGCAGCAGATGAGCGGGAGTTGACTGGCTCCAACCAGCTACTGTCTCAATGTCTCCAGCCCATAGTGTGGATTCTCTACGAGATCAGACAGCAGCTTCACTCTTGAACCCTGCAGCTGGTTCTGACTCAGGTCCAGTTCTCTGAGATGGGAGGGATTGGACCTCAGCGCCGAGGCCAGAGAGCCACAGCTGATCTCTGATAAGCTGCAGTCCCTTAATCTAAATACAGAAGGGAAACTTTTATAGTGAAACCAGTATTAATCTGAAAGGTTAATCAAAGGCATGATCTGTAAATATTTAACTTAGTTCCAGGTTAAAAAATGATAGTAATATGTAATGACCACAATTCCAACCTCTCAGGTTTGCACTGTTCCAGAGGAGAATCTATATTGTTCTGGCCCTCACTCTTCCCAGGTTCTCCCACCTCTTTCCTTCCCATCTCATCATGGAGATCCATCTCACCTGTGGCTCATCTTTAAAGGCACAACCTGTCTTAGATGACTTCCTGTCCCCCTCACCATCTCCCTCCTCGTTGGCTGGTGTCTACCAGGCACCCTCACCTAGTTTTGTCTAATTTTGGTTACCATCTGTGGGCTTTTTCATTGTCCTTAAATCAATTTATCATGAATAAGTGGTCCCCGTGTGGCCCCCCTCCTGAAGGAACTGGGCACAACACACACACTCAGAAAGTGTGAGGACCCTCGGATGGAATAATGGACATTTTTGAGAATGGTGTTTACCCCAGAGTTTCCAGTCGGCAGTTTGGAAAGTGGAGAAAACCACAGAGCAGCTTCACTCCTGGATCCTTCAGCTTGTTCTTACCCAGGTCCAGTTCTCTCAGATGGGAGGGATTGGACCTCAGCGCCGAGGCCAGAGAGTCACAGCTGATCTCTGATAACCTGCAGAGCTCTAATCTGAAAAATGCAGGATGAGGTTATACGGTGCAGGTCTGCATGTTATCTGCGTCAGTACTAAACCTACGTTAGTTCTTAGTTGGGTCAGACCTGAATTCACGATATTCCAAGGAATTTTTTTAATGTGGTGCATCACAGCAGTGTTGAGAACAGCCTCACTTCACCATCTTAGCAGCTGGTATATAGGTAGAAAAATGAAGACTGACCTGAGCGTCTCCAGTTTACAGTTTGGACTCTCCAGTCCAGAACAGAGCCGCTTCACTCCTGAATCCTTCAACGTGTTGTGGCTCAGGTCCAGAACCCTCAGATGGGAGAGGTTGGACTTCAGAGCTGAGGCCACAGAATCACAGCTGGTCTCTGATAAACTGCAGCCTCTTAGTCTAAAATAACAATTATTTTGAGAGAAGACAAATAAAAATCAACATGTACCAGAGCAAAACACAGCTTACAAGCAACAAACCTCTCTCGTCCTGCACCGGCTTATCTGCCGTATGTTCCTATTTTGGGTTCTTTCAGGGCGGTTGGACAAGATCTACAGCGTATGTAAAGTGTGTGTAGGTCAAAATACCTTCCAAGTTTGTGAGACCACATTTCTCAATAGCACTCAACTCTTGTCAGGAGTTGGGACAAAGCGACCCACTCCTGACAGCTTGTGGGCGATGCTGCAGCGACCCTGCAATCCCTACACTCTCTGGTGAAACCAAATCAAAGGTTTTAGACACTGCTGGATGCTGGAAGGGTGGCTATAGTCTGGACGCATCGTTCCCCTGACTGCACATTTCTCCAACAATGATGGGCAGCTGGTGTCACTTGTTCTCCAGATGAGAGAAGGAAAGAGAGCCCCCCCACAGTGTGTTTGATTGCCCCACTGCAAGCTCAATGCTGCCAGAAAACATTGCAGGAGCATCAATTCCCCTCAGGGCATCAACAAGGAGCTCAGGAAAAGGTGCAGCTGCCACCTACTAGAGACAAGCACACTGAGCTGAGATTCAAAGCCCTCTCCTCCCAAGAGAAGAGCTTGTTTGTTGGAGGCTCTTCTGGGCGATACCTGGTGCCACAGCTCCAGCTCAGCCCGTCTCTGGAGCTGAGGTGGAGCTTAGCAAGTTTCATGGCTCTCCACCACTTCCTCTCGCTGAGGACCTTCTCAGCTGGTGGTTTCTGCTCCACCTTCCAAGTTGAGCAGGTGATACTTCTGCATTCCTGCCACCAGTGTCTCTCAGAAAGACTCTTCTCTACTGTTTTATATTAGATTGTATAAAATTAGGATTTTTGGTTGATGTCTTAGATGTTGTTGACTAAGAGCAGGTTTTTCTTTAATAACATAGAAAGATTCGATGAGAAGAGCAAATGTATTATTTTATGAGCTACTTCCACTACTATTATATACACATACTTCCATATTGTCTTAGATTGCAAGCTGCATTTATTGCATCGTTCATAGAAAGTCATATTTGTGAGGAGAAAAACTCCAATAAGGTCATTTTCTTTAATGACCATTACAACAGAAGGAGGCGATGAACAAACAGATTTATCTAAAAATGTGTGAAAACTTATGGATGGAAACCTTTTTAAAATGGTTGCATTGTGTAGAATCGGTGTAGAATCAACTTGTTGACTTCTGATTTGGACTCCAATGGAAGTGAGGTGCAACAATTGTGGATGCTGAAAGCTTCAGATCTTCATGAAGGTTTCTGTGGTTGGACTGACCTGCTGCCCCTTTAAGAGGGAGGCAGGTTTGGGCTTCTGGCTGGAATGAAGCCACCTAAGATGAGAATGACTGCAGGCTTTCGGTACCAAGGTTTAACAGGGTGCTCACTTCACACTTGGGCTTTTCTCTTTTTTTGGGATGGCTTTTCTCAGGAGAGAAGGGGCATGGCACACTGCAGCAGCTTTCTTTTTGGGGTTTCTAGTTTTCCTTCTGATCTTTAAAAGACAGGAAGAACCATTTTTGATTGGTCTGAATGTTTGGGCGGTTTTGTGGCCAGCCTAAATTAAACAAGACAAATCTACAACTGATACTTCCTTTCTAGTCATTGATGACCATCCTCACATGGGACAGATTTCCACAACCAATTTAATACTGCAAATCTGTCCTGTGTGGTCTTTTTTCTGAGAACTGTAACACTACGTTTATAACAAAGATCAAACATGGAAACAGTTATTGTCTAACTAGTTACACCTGGAAAGTACTGGATCATCTCTGACTGACCTGAGCGTCTCCAGCTCACAGAGAGGATCCTGGAGAAAACCACAGAGCTGCTTCACTCCTGGATCCTTCAGCTGGTTCCCACCCAGGTCCAGAACCCTCAGATGGGAGGGATTGGACCTCAGCGCCGAGGCCAGAGAGCCACAGCTGATCTCTGATAACCTGCAGTCACTCAGTCTGGAAAAGGAATAAATGGGGCAAATAAAAACACATTTCTAAATCTGAAAATGAAGAGAAAAGCAAAATGTAAAGAAATTTAGAAAAGACCAACAGAGGCCTCCTGACCTGAGCGTCTCCAGTCTGCAGTTTGGATGCATCATTGCAGAAGACAGTAACTTTACTGCATCATCTGTCAGGCTTTTGTTCTTGCTTAAGATCAGCTCCCGTAGATGAGAAGGGTTTGACGTCATTGCTGAGGCCACAACTTCCCAATGACTCTTTGAAAGAACATCACCAGACAGTCTGTTGTGTATGAAACAAAAATAGTGAGTCAAACTTTGGGATTTCTCATCAACTTATCTGAGAATCGACCTCAACACAAATGTAGCTCATTTCCTGGAAAAGCTAAATTCAACACCGTAGAGCAACAGTTTGAACGACCATCAGATCTGAAATGCAACTGAATTATTCTCAACATTTGTCTTATTTTAGAACAGCTCATAATTACTCAATATTTAAAATGATTGTAGCAAATGGTTTAAAGAAACGTGCATCTTTTTATCTGTCTATCGGCTCTTTGGATATTTTGCATTTCATCCAATTTGTACGATCGTGCGTCAAGTCTTAATTCAGCGATCCGATCGATGACATCAGAGTCTCTGGTTGCATCGATTGCCCTCAGCTTCTGTTATATCTGCCTGTTTCCCTTCAAATCATTTTCACTGCACTGCACCTTTTGTTGCTAGTGATGAATTGCCACCTAACGGGTGTGGAAAGGCTCAAACAACTTTGTGGGTCACATAAAGGCTCCAAACGGAACCGCCACAAAGACCTAAAACACCCATTTAAACCAACGAGGCCGGCTGTTTTTACGTTGAACAAATGAAGCAAAATAGTCACGTGTCATTAGTTAAAATGTGTTTTTCTGTCGTTATAATACGATGTATACAAACAAACAAAAGTGATTTAATGACATGACAGTAATTTCATGATAGTCAGTTAACTTGTGGCTCCTATTATTCCTGCCTTATGTTGGTTTGTCTGGATTGACCTTTGAACTTATATCCAGCCAGTGCTGAACATTTCTGGATGAATTGTTTTGTTTTTTAATTTATGGACGCTGCAATGGAGATAAAGAATTGAAGGAATGACCACTGGAGGGGGTATTGCTACCTGACATGATCCACTCGCTTGATTTAAACGCCGATGTCCGGCCCCAAAAATCTTTACTTACACGGCCTTCCTGCAGTTCCTCACAGCTGGAATCAGGCGACGTCGTCCCTCCACTGAGGTGTTGTACTGCTGCAGTTTAGCTCATCCAGAACCTCCTCTGACATCTGCAGCAGGTAGGCCAGAGCTGAACAGTGGATCTCTGACAGTCTCCTCTCTGATATCTTCCCTGACTTCAGGAACTCTTGGATCTCCTGATGGACTGACTGATCCTTCATCTCCATCAGACAGTGGAAGATGTTGATGCTTCTGTCTGGGGAGATTCCATAACTGTTCTCCTCCTTCAGGTTGTTGAGGACCTTCTGGATGGTTCCTGGGTGGCTGTTCCTCTGATCCAACAGTCCACCCAAGATCCTCTGATTGGACTCCAGAGAGAGACCATGAAGGAAGCGAACAAACAAGTCCAGGTGGCCATTTTCACTTTTGAGAGATTTCATTAGTGCTCTCCCGAGGAAGACATCAAGAGATGTGACTGGATCGTTATTTAACAACCCAGCAAACCGGTTTGGTTTCGAATATTTTAGGAACTGATTTATAACCTGCTTGTCTTTCCTGGTGTAACGGTGGAACATGTAGACGGCAGCCAGAAACTCCTGAATGCTCAGATGAACAAAGCAGTAGACTGATTTCTGGAAGATCACACTCTCTCTCTTGAAGATCTCTGTACAAACTCCTGAGTACACCGACACCTCGGAGACGTCCAGTCCACATCGCTCCAGGTCTTCTGAGTAGAACATGATGTTTCCTTTCTCCAGATGTTCAAACGCCAGCCGACCCAACTTCAGAAGGAGTTTTTTTATCAGCCTCAGTCAGTTCCTCTGGTCTCTGCTTTCCTCCATACTTCTGCTTCTTCCTCTTTATCTGAACCCTCAGGAAGTGTGAGTAGAGGTCAGTCAGGGTTTGGGCAGCTCTCCTCTCTGGTCTCTGGTCATCATGTCCTCCAGAACTATAGCAGTGATCCAGCAGAAAACTGGGATCAGACACATGATGTGGAGGCTCCTGGAGGCCTTGATGTGTGAGATGATTCTCTTGGACAGATCTTCATCACTGAACCTCCTCCTGAAGTACTCCTCCTTCTGGGAGTCAGTGAAGCCTCGTACTTCTGTGATCCTGTCAACACACGAGGGAGGAATCTGATGGGCTGCTGCAGGTCTGGAGGTGATCCAGATGAGAGCTGAGGGAAGCAGGTTCCCCTGGATGAGGTTCACCAGGAGCACGTCAACGGACGATACTTGTGTGACATCAGAGATGAGCTGATGCTTGTTGAAAAACCCAGTGAAAATCTGCTTTCATCCAGGCCATCAAAGATGAACAGAAGTTTCCAGACAGTCAGATCTTCTGCTCTGATCTTCTGTAATGTTGGATGGAAAACATGAAGCAGTGAGAGAAGACTGTGCTGCTCATCTCTGATCAAGTTCAGCTCCCTCCATGAGAGCGGAAGCACCAGACTGATGTCTTGGTTCTCCAAACCTTCTGCCCAGTCCAGACTGAACTTCTGCACTGAGAAGGTTTTTCCAACGCCGGCGACACCGTTGGTCAGAACCACTCTGATGTGTCTCTGTGCTCAGATAAGACTTTGAAGATGTCCTGGCACTTGATTGGAGTGTCCTGGATGTTCTTCTTGGAGGTTCTCTCAAGCTGTCTCACCTCATGTTGTGTGTCCACCTCCTCACTTTGTCCCTCAGTGATGTAGAGCTCAGTGTAGATCTTGTTCAGCAGGGTTCCACTTCCTGCTTCATTAGTTCCTTCAGTCACATGTTCACATCTTCTCTTCAGACTCATCTTATGACCTTCTATCACCTCCTGCAGATCACCTCCTGAACATAAGTAAACCAATGATTTCCATCTCTCATAAATCATCAACACAACTACAAATTCATGACATCACAAATTAAATCTCATATTGAACAGTTTTACTTTGTTTGGGCTTCATTTCAGCATCTCCAGATCTGCTTCCAGATTGTGAACAAGAGGACTCTCCTGGTGGAGCTGCCTGGTCCCAGTTTGATAGGATGTGCTCCCCCCTCTCACTATGAACACATCTCTCTATTAGTCCTTTGATTTATAGGATGAAAGAACCTGATCAAGACTCAATATTGTTCCAGCATTTATGTCTGAATTCATCTTTCAGTTTAAACCTGATTCTTGTTTCTAATCAACAATATTCACATTAAGTCTGTAACTATATGACTGTCTGAGGTTTAAGTGTTAACATCTCCAATCTAATAAACTCACAACTGCTGCTGTTAATGTGACTAACAGCTGCCACACACACAATCATCACGCTTTAGTTTTCTTACATTTCCTCTGAACTTCTGAAGTCTATTAGTCCATATTTGGACCGGTCACTCTTCAGGGACACCCTGCTGGGCACTGTGGACTCTGCTCTGTCCTCGTCCATCCTGAGGAAACATCAGAAATAGTGATGAGACTGTGATGAAGGTAAATAATCTGTAGAGGTTGGAGTTAATAATCCCAATTCACTGCATTTTTATCAAACAGGAACATTTCTAATCCATTCTGGATAACAACTGAATCAATAAATCAATGATGTCTCTGTATCATTTTCATGTTTTCAGAGTTTAAGCTGCTTTTTTTAACTGTTCCCTGCAGTGAGAAAAGAACTGGCACCTTTTCCAGCCCCTCATCCTGCAGCACTGAATGTGCTCTAAAGTTCTTTCCAGAGCAAATGTCTCTGCACTTGCAGCAACATGTTGTAGTCATGGATCCGTGAGGAGAAACCGGATACAGGAAACGCCCCCACTTTGATCCCAAAACCCAACTGGTGGCCAACGGTGGTCCGGCAACGACGGGGACGCTGGTCCATCGGCCCACAACACTGGTTTTCCACAGGCCAACATGGTGAAAGGACTGTGCACCGTTTCATTTTAAGGACCTGATGAATTTCATTTTTCACGATAGTGGAGGCTAATACCCACAAAATGATGTTTTGTATGGTTGTGAAATGTTCTAAGGCAGAGTTGTGTGGTTCAGAAAACCTTACTTTAAAGGTGACCCTTGAGGTCCAATACTGAAGTTCCTCTCAGGTTCCCCTTTGGAGTGGTCACTCTTCATGGACACACAGCTGGGCACTGTGGACTCTGCTCTCTCTTCCTCTTCCATCACACATTCGCTCATTTTTAAATGTGAGTCTAAACGGTGAAGCAGGAACAGTCTGCTGACACAGAAAAGAAGATTAAAGAACATGATTCTCAGCATGAAGACAAGCAGAGGTCTGTCCAATGACGTATTGTCGGCTCATTCACATCCAAATCTATTATATGATGTCACCCTGTACATCATACAGGCCACATATAATTGGAAAACAGTTTTGGGACATCTTAAAAGTTTACACCATGTTAAACATAAATAGTTGTGGAAAAAATGTTTCTCCTGGGTGTTTCAAAAGGTGCGGTGGCATTAGACGGACGCACACAAATACAAATGAAATCATTTTTTCTGGTTATGGTTTACAAGAAAACCTAAATTCTTTCAAGATGTCAGTTCTCAACATTAAATTCAACAAATAAGATGAGAATGCATTCAAACTAAACAGAAATACGTCATCACAATCATCAAAGTGGGTCAAATGCAGCATCATCTTCTGTCATCTCAGACAGGATTCCAAGAAGAGGATCTTCATTTTCAACAGCGGGTGACCAAACATCACTAAACTAAACTAACTAAATCATCACTAAACTAAACTAACTAAAATACTGGGAAACAACTGGAGTTCGTCTGACAGATGTTCGCTTTTGGGTGCGGAATCAAACTGGGTCAACTTTTTGATCTATAGGATCCCCTCTGGTTCAAAGTGTCCCTATAGGATATTGACAGTTCTGACCTTTTGGGGGCTGCACACACCTCTTAATGGTGACGGCACCAACGGAGCTGATCCAGTTGTCATCAGCTGGCCAGTCTGACTCCAGCTCATTAGGGGAAATTTGCTGATCTGGAGGAGAAGCTTTCAAAACTTGACGGGCTGGGGGGGAATGACTGTAATGTTGGAATCAGCGTGCCAATTTGATTTTTAATCAGAATAATTCAGAATAATTTCAACAGGATATTTTCAAATTGTTGAAAAGTGCTCTCAGCTCATAAAAAGACTTGGGCAAGAGTTTGAGAACAGGTTTTGGGACCTGGATCAGCTTGAGCCATGTGTGTCATTCATTTCTAAGACTGTCTTCAGCTCAGCCACTAAATTATCTGGTGCTACATAAACATACTAGTCAGGACTTTTTAACTTCCCTCCTTTGTTCCCCTCTTCAATTATTTCTATGATCCAAGTCCTCAAAGATCACTGCTCTATTTAAAATAGATGAAAGAAATGACACCCACTCCTGCATTTCTTTCACAGTGGTTCCACAACATAGAACAATAAACCACTGTGAGAAAACGTGCAACATGAACCCAAAATCCTGTTGGTGTCCTGTGATCCTGTGTGGATTTAGTTATTTAGTTTATTGTCTTAAATTGGTCCGGCTGAGAGATGCTAACTTGCACACGATTAGATGTTGTTTGACAGGTAATACCAAAATATCCAGCTGTAACCTGGACTGTTGAACAACTCTAATAACTCTAAGAGCTTTTCACCTGTCACAAAAAAGTTTAAAATGTTGTTAATACCTGTTAAGACTCTCTAACAACGTTAACAGCATAATACTTGTCTGAACAGAATACTTTCACTTTAACTTTTACAACCTAATCAGCAGCTTTATGGCGTATATATTACTACCATTAAAGCATTCTGGGAGGGTTTAAAGTTCAAAGTTCTTTTAGGATCAGTAACAAGAGCAGAAAAATAAACTAAACTTCACTTAGAAAGACTATTCAACTATAACTAAAGCCAGACGATCAGAAAGTTAAATAAGACCTCTTCATTTATAATGTATAACGATGTTTTATGCTAAACTAAATATGAAGTCTTTTGAATTTTCTTAAGCCAAGAATTCTTCAGCTCTATGAAGCTCTTCAATAGTAACAAAAATGTTTTCAAATCTTGATTTTTATCTCCAAACACAACTGTCAATTCTTTTCAATAATGCTCTTCGTTTCCACTCACCTTGTCGGTCTTCAGTCTTCCTGCTCAGTCTGAACGAATACTTTTACCTTTCCTTTTTCCTCTGTTAATGAACAACTTTATGGCTGTTGATTAATATTCCACTACTATAAAAGCATTCTGGGAGGGTTCAACATTAAAAGTTGTTTTGCTATTTTAATGCCCTAAATATGTTTTTTGCATTTAAATGAAAAATGACTAACTTAGTTAAATAAATAAATAAGATTTATGATTGACAGATTTGAAAGACTTGTAAAAGCAGCATATTTCTGCAGCCCTGGAGTCCAGGAGGAGCAGCAGAGGTCAGAATGTGTCGGAGCGCGTTAAACTAGTGTCTGCAGTCCCAGGCGTGTCCACCGGGTGGCGGTAAAACACCACATGATATTTCTCCTTTTTGGAACTTCTTCAGCTGCGTTGAGCTTTAAATCTTCACCTGTCGCTCCCTTTAAGCTCTAAACTCTGTGGTTCTGTGTGTAGTTTGTGGGTTTGAATATTTTTGATGAATTCTGATGACAATGAGTGAAACTGTCAATGACCAATAGAAAGTTCGTCCATTGTTCTACTGCGTCACACATTTTCATTATTTATTGTCATTTTTGGGTCTAAACTGGCCCAGTTCTGTGAGCTGTTTTGCTTTTTCTGTGGACCAGATGTTCCAGCCAGGTTCCATCATCGGACACAGACGGAGACAGGTCACGTGACAACAGTCAGCCTTTAGTTCTTTATTACAGGAGGATCTGGTTTATATACAGACACGTATCTGCAAAATACTAAAAAGTCTATGAACCCAAAGTACTAAAAAGTCTACATCCACGCACACGCGTGTATTAAGTGTTTATACACACGTGTGCGCGTACGTGCACACTGTATATTCATCTAATAACTGTTGGTTTCTAAAACACCAAAGTAGAGTCACTGAGGCACGGCTTCACCTCCTTTACACCGAGGTTTCCCTGAGCAGGTGTGATGAACTGTTGCAGGAGGAAAAGCATGGAACATGTTAATAACCGGACACAAAAACACTCAGGTTTATTGTCTGACGGCATCAGTGTCTCTGGTTGCATCTGTCTGAGGAGCATTGTGAAACCAGGAGCAGTGTAAATGAGGGGGGGGGGGGGGTGGCAGTGAGTGGATGCTGCATTCATCAAACACACAATAGTCAGAAGAGAAGAAGGAAGAACAGAAGCCCGTGTTCCTCAGTGTTGGTGTGGAGACGCCTGTTTGGAGGAGCAGGAAGCAGGCTGGACTCTTCCAGCTGGCTTTAATGCCACTTCTCTTCTGAGAACCTCCCAGCAGCTTTCTCTCCACCATCTTTTTACGCTGAAGCTTTTTGATCATTTCAGGTCAGATGTTCTTGGACTGAGGTTAAACATGTTTGTTCTTGTGCTCGGAGCGAACCGACGATCCTCTAAAGTCAGGCATCCTAAAGGTTGATGTTTCCTGAGGCCTGGAGGCTTTAAAGTGGCGCTTTTACCCACTTGTCCTCGTTCTGTTGGAAACTTGATCCAAAAACCTTTTCTGGAGCTTCATGTTCTGCTTTTTTGAAGGAATGAAATGGTTTCATCAGCGCTGCCGGGGGCTGAGCAGGCTTCATAAATCTGAAGCTCTGAGATCCTTTAAAGATCTCCTGGAATCAGCAGATGGGGGTTTGATCAAAAACTGTAAGAATCAGTCAAGCTATCAAATCTTGACTCAGTCCAAGCGTGAACCAGTCCATCCAGAGCTGATTATGGCTCAGCCAGGAGGAAAGCACGGCCTGGGGGGGTTCATATGGAGCAGGCACACTCTGGCTCTATTGCTACTGAAAACAGCCCTTCAGCACAGCAGCCTGGAATACAGTTCTGGAGAACACCTGTTCCCAACAGAACCTGTTTAAAACGGGACCAGTAAAGATGCCCGGCGTGACCACGACCACGGGGAGAGAGGGGGGGCAGAGACAGGCGGTAACGCCGCTGCCCACCGATTCACCTGGAAACAACAAAAACCCCAGCAGCTTGGACCCAATATGGCAGCGTGTTCCTCAGAAACGCTCCTCAAACTCTCCCCACAGCTTCATTGCTAAACAGGATTTGGGTTTTTTTGTCCGTGCTAAATGGAAAGTGTTTGTCCTTTGGTGGTCCAACAGGACCACGATTTGGATGGATGGATGATTTGATGTTATTGAGAATAAAAACAGCTGAAAATGGAAGCGGAGATGTTTCAGAGCACCAGAGTTCAGAAAGAGTTTCTAATCAAACACCGCCTGTTGGGAATGATGAATGGATGCATTTTTATTTAATTTAGACTAATTTAGACTAATTTTAACATCCTTTATGCCAGTTCCATAGAGCACACACACACTAGCAAAGATGATATCCAAACAGCCAAATAAATGGGAGTCAAAAGAAATCATTTAAAGCTCATATGTCAGAGTCAAGGTCGAGGGTTTTCTATGGCCCCCGGGATGATATTGATTTATTATTAGAACCGACCCGCAGGCCGCAGATGTTTTACACAGGCCAATACTACATTTCCCACAATGCAACGGTGACAGTCTGAGCGGGAGGTGGCTTCATTTCATTATTTATCAGTAGTCATTAGCATAACAGCAAAAGTTAACTTTCAGAAACTCCCCTCGTTATATATGTCGACTCCCCTCGTTATAAATGTCAACTCCCCTCGTTTTATATGTCAACTCCCCTCGTTATATGTGTCAACTCCCCTCGTTATATGTGTCAACTCCCCTCGTTATATGTGTCGACTCCCCTCGTTATATGTGTCGACTCCCCTCGTTATACGTGTCAACTCCCCTCGTTATACGTGTCGACTCCCCTCGTTATACATGTCGACTCCCCTCGTTATATATGTCGACTCCCCTCGTTATATGTGTCGACTCCCCTCGTTATATATGTCGACTCCCCTCGTATATATGTCGACCCCCTCGTTATATGTGTCGACTCCCCTCGTTATATATGTCGACTCCCCTCGTTATATATGTCGACTCCCCTCGTTATATGTGTCGACTCCCCTCGTTATATGTGTCGACTCCCCTCGTTATATGTGTCGACTCCCCTCGTTATATGTGTCAACTCCCCTCGTTATACGTGTCAACTCCCCTTGTTATATATGTCAACTCCCCTTTTTATATATGTCAACTCCCCTCGTTATATATGTCAACTCCCCTCGTTATATATGTCGACTCCCCTCGTTATATGTGTCGACTCCCCTCGTTATATGTGTCAACTCCCCTCGTTATATATGTCAACTCCCCTCGTTATATGTGTCGACTCCCCTCGTTATATATGTCAACTTGCTCTTCATCTTCTCCACCATCATCTCCCTCTTTTAGTTGGCTGCACAGGTGAAGGTTACAGGTGTCTGACGAGCGCTCCTCTGGGGGGGCGTATAGCTCCCAGACCACGCTATTAGCAGTATAATGCTAACGTGTCGTAAAAAGGGCTTAATAACAGGGCTGGGGGTAATTGAAGGACACACTGCCCGGCAGCACCAGGAAAAGCAAATGTCTGTACGATCTTCCCAGTCCTCAATATGGGTGCGAGCAGACTGCTGCTAGGCATTGTGGGTACTGGGCGAGAAGGCCAGGGGGTTAAAAGACGTGATTATCCTTATTAAGGTTGGACAGGGGCCAGAAACTTGAATTTCTGTGGCGAGATGAAAGTGAGTCTGTTTTTCTATTTCCATCGTGAGGTGAGCTTTCTGGCCGGTTACTGTGAAAACTTGCACGCTCACATGCACGCTCACACGGAGCCACGCTGACACTCTCAACATCTGTTGGAGAGAGATCCATCCGTTTCCCGCTCCTCGGCTATAACCTCTACTGACCTGTGGCAACATTTAAACCCACAGTTTAAATATTTACTCG
>NW_026622032.1:20000-29149 GCF_003711565.1 Takifugu flavidus | reverse complement strand
CAGCAGTAGAGATGCTGAGTGTTGATGAGGGAGGGGAGGAGGTGATGGGGTCTGACTCTGACTCCTGGGGGTCAGTAGTGGACTCCCAGTCCCTACTGGGGACCTGTACACCCTGGAGGAGTGTCACCACCTTCCTGGATGAAACCTTCGGCCAGTCTGTGAAGGTGGCTGATTATTTCCCAGACCCTGAAAAGTTCTTAAAAGGTGCACTGCTGCTCCAGAGGGAGTGGACGTCCTGGATGAGAGGAAACGGTCCCGGCCTAAAGAAGCACATGACGGCCACCAGAAAGATGCTGGAACAGAAAGGAAGGAAAAAAGGCTAAAACATGCTAAGGGCTCCAATAGCTGACCAGAGTGATGAGGAGGCACGCTGAGGCCTTCTACAGCGCCCCCTACAGGGCGGAGGACTGCACCAGGGAGGATGAGCTACTGCGGGACTTCCTCGCTGGGCCAGAGGGACCGCCTACCCTGGACGCTACCGTCTCCTTGGACGATGGTTTCTGGTCCACCTCCAGGACCGATGGCTTCTGGTCCACCTCCAGGACTGGATGGCTTATGGTCCACCTCCAGGACGGATGGCTTTCTGGTCCCCTCCAGGACCGATGGCTTCTGGTCCACCTCCAGGACCGATGGCTTCTGGTCCACCTCCAGGACCGATGGCTTCTGGTCCACCTCCAGGACCGATGGCTTCTGGTCCAGTTTCTATGAACCAACAGGACAAATTAGTCCCTCTGAAGACATCTGGGGAGTGAGAGACGTCCTGGTTTAGATGGGAAATTGTTTTGATTTTGAATTGTTGAAGGTCTCCAATGTCCCTCTGAAATGTGGACATGTGAATAGACATGGAAAAAGGTGGTGTTAAATCTCCTTTCTCTCACAAACACCCACACACGTGCACACACCCACACACGTGCACACACCCCGGCGTTACCACAGCAACCACGACCCTGAGGGAAGTGTTATCTGCCTGAACCAGCGTGACCTGTGACCTCAGCCTGTTCTAAATGAACCGGTTCTGTCTTCAGATCCCAGAAAGAAACCGGCACCCTCGGTCCTCCTGCTGGCTGTGCACTGGAATAGGGGGCGTGTCCGGAGGATCAAGCCCTGCAGATGGAGGCCAGTCAGCATTCCCAAGAGACAGCAGCAGTGAGGAGTGCACCGTCCTGGAGGCTCCGCCCACCAAGAACACCTGTCCGCAGCATGCAGGGAAGTGCGTCCAGCATGGAGGGGACAGGAGGGAGGACAGGAAGGAAGGAGGACAGGGGGGAGACAGGAGGGAGGTTAGGAGGGAGGTTAGGAGGGAGGTCAAGGAGGGAGGTCAGGAAGGAGGAGAGGAGGGAGGACAGAAGGAGGACAGGAGGGAGGACAGGAGGGAGGGAGGACAGGAAGGAGAACAGGAGGGAGGACAGGAAGGAGAACAGGAGGGAGGCAGGGGGGAGGACAGGAGGGAGGACAGGAGGGAGGTCAGGAGGGAGGAGAGGAGGGAGGACAGGAAGGAGGTCAGGAGGGAGGACAGGAGGGAGGACAGGAGGGAGGACAGGAAGGAGACAGGAGGGAGGTTAGGAGGGCAGGGAGGACAGGAGGGAGGACAGGAGGGAGGGAGGAAAGGAGGGAGGACAGGAGGGAGGAACAGGAGGGAGGACAGGATGTGGGAGGACAGGAGGGAGGACAGGAAGGAGGACAGGAGGGAGGAGGACAGGAGGGAGGCCGAGGACAGGTTGAGGGACGGAGGGGAGGGAGGATAAGGAGGGGAGGCAAGGAGGGAGGACAGGAAGGAGGACAGGAGGGGGAGGAACACGGAGGGAGGACAGGAGGGAGGACAGGAAGGAGGACAGGAGGGAGGACAGGAGGCGAGGACAGGCAGGGAGGGAGGGAGGAAAGGAGGGAGGACAGGAGGGAGGACAGGAAGGAGGACAGGAAGGAGGACAGGAGGGAGGACAGGAGGGAGGACAGGAAGGAGGACAGGAGGGAGGACAGGAGGGGGGACAGGAAGGGAGGGAGGACAGGAAGGGAGGGGAGGACGGAAAGGAAAGGAAAGGAGGGAGGACAGGAGGGAGGTCAGGAGGGAGGAACAGGAGGGAGGACAGGAGGGAGGACAGGAGGGAGGACAGGAAGGAGGACAAGGAGGGAGGACAGGAAGGAGGACAGGAAGGAGGACAGGAGGGAGGACAGGAGGGAGGACAGGAAGGGAGGGAGGACAGGAAGGGAGGGGAGGCGAGGAAGGAGGAGGAAAGGAGGGAGGACAGGAGGGAGGACAGGAGGGAGGACAGGAAGAGGAAAGGACGGGAGGACAGGAGGGAGGTCAGGAGGGAGGTCAGGAGGGAGGGACAGGAAGGAGGACAGGAGGGAGGCACACGGAAGGAGGAGGGGGACAGGGGAGGACAGGAAGGGAGGGAGGACAGGAAGGGAGGGAGGAAAGGACAGGGAGGCGAGGGGGGAGGACAGGAGGGGGACAGGAGGGAGGACAGGGGGAGGTCAGGAGGGAGGGAGGACAGGAAGGAGGAAAGGAGGAGGGAGGAAAGGAGGGAGGACAGGAGGGACAGGAGGGAGGACAGGAGGGAGGTCAGGAGGGAGGACAGGAGGGAGGACAGGAAGGAGGACAGGAGGGAGGACAGGAAGGAGGTCAGGAGGGAGGACAGGAAGGAGGACAGGAAGGAGGTCAGGAGGGAGGTCACGAAGGAGGGAGGACAGGAAGGAGGACAGGAGGGAGGACAGGAAGGAGGACAGGAGGGAGGGACAGGAAGGGAGGGAGGACAGGAAGGGAGGGAGGAGGAAGGAGGAAAGGAGGGAGGACAGGAGGGAGGACAGGAGGGAGGTCAGGAGGGAGGGAGGACAGGAAGGAGAAAGGAGGAGGACAGGAGGGACGACAGGAGGGAGGACAGGAGGGAGGACAGGAGGGAGGTCAGGAGGGAGGACAGGAGGGAGGTCAGGAGGGAGGACAGGAGGGAGGTCAGGAGGGAGGACAGGAGGGAGGTTAGGAGGGAGGTTAGGAGGGAGGTCAGGAGGGAGGACAGAGGGAGGACAGGAAGGAGGACAGGAGGGAGACAGGAGGGAGGACAGGAGGGAGGACAGGAGGGAGGTTAGGAGGGAGGTTAGGAGGGAGGTCAGGAGGGAGGACAGGAGGGAGGACAGGAAGGAGGACAGGAGGGAGGACAGGAGGGAGGTTAGGAGGGAGGTCAGGAGGGAGGACAGGAAGGAGGACAGGAGGGAGGGACAGGAAGGAGGACAGGAGGGAGGACAGGAGGGAGGACAGGAAGGAGGACAGGAAGGAGGACAGCAGGAGGACAGGAAGGAGGACAGGAGGGAGGTCAGGAGGGAGGACAGGAAGGAGGACAGGAGGGAGGACAGGAAGGAGGTAGGAGGGAGGTTAGGAGGGGAGGACAGGAGGGAGATCAGGAAGGAGGACAGGAAGGAGGACAGGAGGGAGGACAGGAGGGAGGACAGGAGGGAGGACAGAAGGAGGACAGGAGGAGGACAGGAGGGAGGACAGGAGGGAGGACAAAAAGGGAGGACAGGAGGAGGACAGGAAGGAGGACAGGAGGGAGGACAGGAGGGAGGACAGGAAGGAGGAAGGAGGGAGGACAGGAAGGAGGACAGGAGGGAGGACAGGAGGGAGGGAGGACAGGAGGAGGAAAGGGGAGGACAGGAGGGAGGCAGGAGGGAGGGAGGACAGGAAGGAGGAAAGGAGGGAGGACAGGAGGGGACGAAAGGAGGGAGAGGACAGGAGGAGGACAGGAGGGAGGTCAGGAGGGAGGACAGGAGGGAGGTCAGGAGGGAGGACAGGAAGGAGGACAGGAGGGAGGACAGGAAGGAGGTCAGGAGGGAGGAGACGAGGGAGGACAGGAAGGAGGACAGGAGGGAGGACAGGAGGGAGGACAGGAAGGAGGACAGGAGGGAGGACAGGAGGGAGGACAGGAAGGAGGACAGGAGGGAGGACAGGAAGGAGGACAGGAGGGAGGTCAGGAGGGAGGACAGGAAGGAGGACAGGAGGGAGGACAGGAAGGAGGTTAGGAGGGAGGTTAGGAGGGAGGACAGGAGGGGAGATCAGGAAGGAGGACAGGAAGGAGGACAGGAGGGAGGACAGGAGGGAGGACAGGAGGGAGGACAGGAAGGAGGACAGGAGGGAGGACAGGAGGGAGGACAGGAGGGAGGACAAAAGGGAGGACAGGAGGGAGGACAGGAAGGAGGACAGGAGGGAGGACAGGAGGGAGGACAGGAGGGAGGACAAGGAAGGGAGGGAGGACAGGAAGGACGGAGGGAGGACAGGAAGGAGGGAAAGGAGGGAGGACAGGAGGGAGGACAGGAAGGAGGACAGGAAGGAGGACAGGAGGGAGGTCAGGAGGGAGGACAGGAAGGAGGACAGGAGGGAGGACAGGAAGGAGGTTAGGAGGGAGGTTAGGAGGGAGGATAGGAGGGAGGACAGGAAGGAGGACAGGAGGGAGGTCAGGAGGGAGGACAGGAAGGAGGACAGGGAGGGAGGACAGGAAGGAGGTGGAGGAGGAGGAGTTAGGAGGGAGGATAGGAGGGAGATCAGGAAGGAGGACAGGAGGGAGGACAGGAGGGAGGACAGGAAGGAGGACAGGAGGGAGGACAGGAAGGAGGACAGGAGGGAGGACAGGAGGGAGGACAGGAGGGAGGTCAGGAGGAGGGGACAGGAGGGAGGACAGGAAGGAGGACAGAGGGGACGTGGTTTGGGTCTTCATCTTGGACCCCGGGGTGCTGCTCCACCTTGGGGTTGGTTTCAGCTGTGTGATGTGACTCCGCCCTCCTGTGGTCCACAGGTAGCCCACCTGTTCTGTCCGGCCTGTGAGGAGGCCTGTGTGAGGACTGTGTCTCAGGCCACGAGGAGCACCCCACGCTGCTCTGGACCAGGGCCTGGAGCAGCAGCGTGGCCACCTGCAGGAGAAGCTCACGTCTGTGCAGAACAGGTGAGCCGGAGCAGAACCTGCCTGAGGTTCTGGTGCATCGGAGTGGCTGGAACCTGCTCTGCGGATCACACGTGACCTCTTCTGTTGTCATGACAACACAGGCTCTGCACCTCACTGTTAGATGCTGCTCACTGGTTCTGGCTGACGGCTGATCTCTCCTCCAGACTGCCCCAGGTCTCAGATGCCCTGAACCTCATCAGAGAACTCCTCCAGCAGCTGACCAATCAGAGAGCTTCCATCGAAGAGGACGTCCATTCCAACTTCGAGGATCTGCACAAGCAGCTGGACGTCCGGAAGAGTGTCCTGCTCATGGAGCTGGAGGTCACATACGGACTCAAACAGAAGGTGCAACTGCAGAACATCCTGTCTTCCCTCACAGGCTGGAGCTCACGTCACCATGTCTGCACCTCCTCCAGGTCCTCCAGGCCCAGGTAGACCACCTGGTCCAGGCGGAGGGGGACATGGTGTCCTCCTGTACCCGGTCAGAGGAGGCCCTGGTGGGGGAGGCGTGTGTGGCCAGCATGCAGGTGGAGGGGAGCTGCAGGAGCAGCTGCTCCACCTGGCCCAGCTCAACGTGTCCTGTCAGCCTGAGGAGAACGACCAGCTGGATCTGATGATGGAGACGGACACGCTGAGGAAGTCCATCCACAACCTGGGGACCATCGTCACCACGAGGTATGGAGGTCAGCTCTGCCTCCAGAGGAGGGTCTCCTCACCTGAGCCTCTGTGTCTCTGCTCGTCTCCATCAGTGCAGTGGCGAGCCAGAGCGAAGCCATGGGGGCGGGGCTTGAAGAGTGCCGGGTGGGACACCCCGCCTCGGTGACCGTTGTGACGAGAGACAAATCGGGCGGTGCCTGCAAGAGCGGCAACGCCGTCCTGTCGGCTGAGGTGGGTGTCTGTGGTGCAGGGGGGCAGGGGAGCAGCTGTTCTGAAGGTTCCCTGGAACCACCCGGCCCGTTGTTCCGTCCACAGGTGTTCACCCCGGATGGCAGCATCGTGGACGGAGAGATCGTGGACCACAAGAACGGAACCTACGAGTTTGTGTACGTTATCCCCAAAGAAGGAGATTTCTCATTGGCTCTTCGCCTGTACGACCAGCACATCAAAGGGAGCCCCTTCAAGCTGAGCGTCAGCAGGAGCTCAGAGGTGGAGGTGAGAAGAGCGTTCCACCGGAGGCCAAGGTCGGCCAAGGTCGGCCAAGGTCGGCCAACACTTTAGCTCCTTTGGGGTGTTGTCCTCAGGTGTCGCCTTCTGCCACCACAACAACCAACTCAGCTGCCTACGCCACGCCGTCCACGGGCTCCTCCGATGGGGCCAAGAGGCGAGGGAAGTCCCCGGGACAAAAGAAGAAGGGTTCCAAGAGGGCCAGCAGCGCCCTGGGCACCCCACGGCGCAAGACCCAGAACCCTATCGAGGATGACCTCATCTTCAAGATTGGTGAGAGCTTCGTGGTCCAGTAGTGACCATGTTTGAGCTCCTGGGGAGCAGAACCGTCCAGAAACAGGAAGTGGGTGTAACTGGTGGCTGTGTTGGTTGGCTGATCCTCAGGAACCAAGGGGCGGAATAAAGGGGAGTTCACCAACCTTCAGGGCGTGGCCGCCTCCTCCTGTGGCAGGGTTCTGATCGCCGACAGCAACAATCAGTGTGTGCAGGTACGAGAGCGCGGGACCTCCGTGCCTGTTCCCCGCTGTCACACGGTTCTGTCTCCGTTCCAGATCTTCTCCAACGACGGCGAATTCAAAACCCGCTTCGGGGTCCGTGGGCGGTCACCGGGGCAACTGCAGCGGCCCACGGGCGTGGCGGTGCACCCCAGTGGCGACATCATCCTCGCCGACTACGACAATAAGTGGGTCAGCATCTTTTCCTGCGAAGGCAAATTCAAGGTTCGTGCCAACGCTGATCAGCTGATGGGCCGCGGGTGGGCGAGAGGGACCCCCGGAGGGTGGGGGCCTGGGTGGGCAGGGAGGGACCCCCGGAGGGTGGGGTGTGTCTCCCGCCCGCTGATGTTGATGCTTCTCGTAGGCAAAGCTTGGCTCTGGCAGACTCCTGGGACCAAAGGGTGTGTCCGTGGACCAGAACGGGCACGTGATCGTGGTGGACAACAAGGCTTGCACCGTCTTCATCTTCCAGCTCTCCGGCAAGCTGATCACCAAGTTTGGTAGCCGCGGCAACGGAGACAAGCAGTTTGCAGGTAGTTTCCTGGTGACCTTGCACCGGCGGCTGCTCTCTTGACGCCGGCCGTCTGTCTGCGTCCTCACGCAGGTCCTCATTTTGCTGCTGTCAACAAGAACAACGAGATCATCGTGACGGACTTCCACAACCACTCCGTGAAGGTCAGACCCCAGCGAGCCGCCTCCCTGACACCAGACTCCACTCGCTCGCTCTCGCTCTCTTCCTCAGGTTTTCACCCCCGAGGGGGACCTGCTCCTGAAGTTCGGCTCCAACGGGGAAGGGAACGGCCAATTCAACGCTCCCACGGGCGTCGCGGTGGACGTCAACGGGAACATCATCGTAGCCGATTGGGGCAACAGCAGGATTCAGGTAGCAGGGTGGCGTCCTCGTCCACGAGGGTCAGCCACCGTCCAGACATGTTCCTCTCTTTTCCAGGTGTTTGATGGAAGCGGCTCCTTCCTGTCCTACATCAACACCTCAGCGGACCCTCTTTATGGACCCCAGGGCCTGGCCCTGACCTCCGACGGACACGTGGTCGTGGCCGATTCTGGAAACCATTGCTTCAAAGTGTACCGCTACCTCCAGTGATGGAGGTGAGAGGAGGAGACAACGGCTCCCCCTGGAGGTGAACTGGTGCATGACCTGCTGCTGCCTGCAAACACTGGAGGGATCGGGACCAGGACCGGGACCGGGACCGGGACCGGGACCAGGACCAGGACCAGGACGAGACCCTCGAACAGAGCAACCGTCCATCTAATCGGGCTGCAACAGTCTGGCAACATTCGCTCGTTCATCAAAAAAGAAACAAGACAGAAGGAGGAAAGAAAGAGACAGAGGGGGGAGGGAGAGGGGGGAGAGGGGGGAGGGAGGGGAGGGGGGGAGGGGGAGGGGGGAGAGGGAGGGGGGAGAGGGGGAGGAGGGGGAGAGGGGGGAGAGGGGGGAGGGGGGAGAGGGGGGGGGAGAGGGAGGGGGAGGGGGAGAGGGGGGAGGGGGAGGGAGGGGGAGGGAGGAGGGGAGGGAGGGGGAGGGGGGAGAGGGGGGAGGAGGGGGAGGGGGGAGAGGGGGGAGGAGAGGGACAGGGGGGGAGAGGGGGGGGAGGGAGGGGGAAGAGGGAGCGGGGGGGGACATTCAGAGTTGCTTCTTTCTGTTTAGTCTCTCATCACCTTTGTTGCTCGTCGGCTCACGTGGATCTGGTCATCCTGGGTCCACGGAGAGGGTGGAGGACCTGATCTGGTCCATCCTGGTCCACGGGGACGGTGGAGGACCTGATCTGGTCCATCTGGTCACGGGGACGGTGGAGGACCTGATCTGGTCCAGGTTCCGCCCACCAACACAACAGTTATTTAGCGAAGGTCCAACTTGCTTTGACTTTCTGCCTCTTTGATTGTTCCACCGTTCCGTGCTTTGATGTTCGAAAGTGCCGTTTGATGTGGAACTGATACAGGAATGTTGCTGTCTGTGGTCAAGCTAACGGCGCTAGCCCATGAATAGCATCTGTTAGCAGGAAGCTAAGATGTTAGCTGTGTTTGAGGACAGTTTGGGCGTTTCTTCAGCCTTATTTCTCAGTTAGAACATGAATGTTGTCAAAGCCACAGGTTTTTCCACAGGTGAACGAGGGAAGGTGGAACCAGCCAGCAGGGGGCAGCACGTCAGCCCTCCAGTGAGGGGGCTTCACTTAGCTTAGCTTAGCTCATTTGAGTTTGGGACCCGACTCTACAGCACCCCTGGAGGCAGCAAAAGGAATCCCAACACAACAAACGTCATGTGACCCGTCATGTGACCAGTCATGTGACGCATCGACGCCACTCCAGCTGTTGCCGTGTTTTCTCGCTTGTGTTGCGTTTTGCATGAATGTGTTTTCTTACTTTGATCTTCTGCATCACTCCTGACTGGTGGCTTGGAGCTTTGATCTCTCTCGCTGCACTCAAATAAAGGTCGCGTTCATCTGTTTCAGCGTCTCCTGGGGTCATGGAGAGGTCAGGAAGGTGATCACTCAGCCTTCGGTCGAGGCTAAAGTGATTGACAGGTGTGATCACATGATTCAAGCGC
>NW_026622032.1:5000-15000 GCF_003711565.1 Takifugu flavidus | reverse complement strand
GGGGGTGAAACTCAGCAGGACAGCGGCGCCGTGGGGGCGGGGCTGACGTTTGACGGACAGCCGCTCAAACAGGAAGTGCGATAGCGCTCGCCTGTTGTCCGTCGATACGAGCGCTCCTATTATTAGGAGACATTTCCAGCGCAACATCTCAGCATCGGACCCTCTTATCAACGACAGCGGCGCCGCGGGCCAAACAGGAAGTGCTTCACTGGGACAGCGGGAGCTGCTGATAGTGCGAACTGGACTTGGACCCGTTTGTTGGGTCTTAAAATAAAAGTGTTTCCTGGACAGACCCGGCAGATAGCGAGCATGTGGGCGGAGTCACAGTCAGATGAGGAAGTGACACAGGAAGTGTTGCCATTGGTAGTTTATTGCGTCATGTTTACGTCGGTGATACAACACGTCCAACATCATCAGGAAATGACATCACACATCCCAAAAGTTGTGACTGAAGAGTGGGAGGGGCAACACACATCAAAAACAAACAAAAACAGCAACTTCAAACAACATCAAAAGAAAATAAAGGGGTGCACAGGGCGAGGACGTCCCCTTAGCAGCATCCACCAATGACAACAGCTTTTACTGGGTAACAGCTTTAAAGATATGGCGACCAGGGGAAGGCGGGGCTAAAATATTCAAGACAGGAAGCAAAAGAATCCAGGAAGTAAAGAAATAAAACAGCCATTAAAAACGTCTCCCACCAGCAGCCGCTCAGCGTCAGGATTGTCCCGTGATTGGCTGATCCAGCCCAAACGCCCCCCAGCGCGTCCCCGCGGGCCCGTGGACGGCTGGGGGGCGGCGGCCGGCGAGGCTGCGCTCACTTCAAGAAAACTTGTTACATTTGTGGTTGTTCCACTAAATAAGTCAGAGGTGCTTGAACCCAACAGGAGCGTGTTGCGTTCAAAGACCCCGGAACTGACCTGTGTTTTGGCCACCTGAAGGCAGAACCACACCACAGAACCGCTTCTCCAACCCGACATCCACCACACACACACCACCAGCAACCCCACACAGCACTTACATTTCCCACGATTGCCTCAGCCTGAAGGCATCACAGCCTTTAACCTTCGGACATGACCAAAAATCAGGAGACACAAAAATACACACGTGATGCTGGACCAGGGTTCTGTGGCCCACGACCCGCCAGGGTTCTGGAGGCCCACGACCCGCCAGGGTTCTGTGGGCCCACGACCCGCCAGGGTTCTGGAGGCCCACGACCCGCCAGGGTTCTGGGGGCCCACGACCCGCCAGGGTTCTGTGGGCCCACGACCCGCCAGGGTTCTGTGGGCCCACGACCCGCCAGGGTTCTGGAGGCCCACGACCCGCCAGGGTTCTGGGGGCCCACGACCCGCCAGGGTTCTGGGGGCCCACGACCCGCCAGGGTTCTGGGGGCCCACGACCGCCAGGGTTCTGTGGGCCCACGACCCGCCATGGTTCTGGGGGCCCACGACCCGCCAGGGTTCTGTGGGCCCACGACCCGCCATGGTTCTGTGGGCCACGACCCGCCAGGGTTCTGGGGGCCCACGACCCGCCAGGGTTCTGGGGGTCTGTGAGCACCTTTGAACCAGCAACCAACTAACTAAAACCCTTCATGATAAACTTCAACCCTCACAGAGAGGAGGAGTCAGGAGGAGTCAGGAGGAGAGAGGAGGAGTCAGGAGGAGAGAGGAGGAGTCAGGGGGAGAGAGGAGGAGTCAGGAGGAGAGAGAGGAGTCAGGGGGAGAGGGGAGGTGTCAGGGGGAGAGAGGAGGAGTCAGGAATCAGGAGGAGTCAGGAGTGGAGTCAGGGGGAGAGAGGAGGAGTCAGGAATCAAGAGGAGTCAGGAGGTGGAGTCAGGGGGAGAGAGGAGGAGTCAGGGGGAGAGGGGAGGGTCAGGGGGGAGAGGGGAGGTGTCAGGGGGAGAGAGGAGGAGTCAGGAATCAGGAGGAGTCAGGGGGAGAGAGGAGGAGTCAGGAATCAAGAGGAGTCAGGAGGAGAGGAGGAGTCAGGAGGAGTCAGGGGGAGAGAGGAGGAGTCAGGGGGGAGGGGGAGGTGTCAGGGGGAGAGGGGAGGTGTCAGAGGGAGAGAGGAGGAGTCAGGAATCAGGAGGAGTCAGGAGGTGGAGTCAGGGGGAGAGAGGAGGAGTCAGGGGGAGAGAGGAAGAGTCAGGAGGTGGAGTCAGGAATCAAGAGGAGTCAGGAGGAGAGAGGAGGAGTCAGCTCAGGCTGATCGATTGACAGTCTCGTTGTACGATGACAGTAAAGTATCTTCTTCTGAAGCACACACACACTCACACACACACACACACTCACACAGACACACTCACACAGACACACACACACTCACACAGACACACACACACACCACAGACACTCTCACACACACACACACTCACTCACACACAGACATACACACACACACTCTCTCACACACACACACACACACAGACACACACTCTCTCACACACACACACTCTCTCACACACACACACACACACTCACAGACACACACACACACACACGCACACACTCTCTCACACACACCACTCACACACACACACACTCTCTCACACACACACACAGACACACTCACTCACACACAGACACACACTCTCTCACACACACACACACACACACACTCTCTCACACACACACTCTTACTCACACACTCACACACTCTCTCACCACACACAGACACACACTCTCTCACACACACACTCACACACACACTCACACACACTCACACAGACACACACTCACACACACACACAGGGACCCCAGAGCCATGCAGCCAATCACAGGTCAGGTGGGCGTGTCTCTGTTCTTGAGGTCTGGGACACTGAACTGCCGTCTCATCCTGGGGGGGGTGGTGAAGCCCCACCCACCCTGGGGGGGCCCTACACCTAACAACATGTCAGCAGGTGGGGGGGGGACTCCTGAGCGGGGGAGGCTGTGGAAGTGTGGGTGGGGTCCGAGGTGGAATGGTGCATTGTGGGGGTTGTAGTACGGGTGCTGGTACTGTGGGTGCTGATGCTGATGATAGTGAAAGGCTCTGTCTCTGTCCCCCCCCCCTCCTGGGCCAGGAGACAAATCCCTCCGGGTTCTGGGGCGGCCCTGGTGACCTCCGTGATGCTGCTCGCCGTAGCTGGAGCTGTCCAGAGAGTTTCTGCGGGGGCGGCGCTGGTAGAAGCCCCCGCCCGGGTTGCGTTGCTGCCAGGAGCGATGGGGGCTGGGGGTGCGCATGCGAGGGGGCGGAGCCTGGAAGGGGAGAGGCAGGGCAGCAGGGACCTGGGGGGGGGGGGACAGAGAAGAAGCTCTGTCCTCCGGAGCGGCGTCCTCATCCGCCCTCTGCTCTCGCTCTCCTGCCGCCTCCTCCAGGCCCAAAGCCTGCAGGGCCGCGCTCGCGGGTCCCCAGGACAACCGGTGGGCAGGGTTACTCTTGAAGGGGAACTTGAGCTTACGTTCCAGGGGAGGGATGAAGCGGCCCGTCCCAGGAAGATGAACCGGGACAACGGGGCAGTTCTGGCCTGGAAGGGCTGAGAAACACAAGACGTGAGGACGTGAGGCTCAGAACCGCTGACGGACACACGTGAGAAGGAACCACTGACCCTGGTCCTGGTCCTGGTTCTGGTTCTGGTTCTGGTTCTGGCCTCGCAGCTTCTTGCTAAAGTTTTGTTGTTGCAGGTTCAGAATCCTCTGCTGTTCCTGTTTAAGCCAGCGGAGGCGCCCTCTCCTGAAAACCGGGTCCTGGTCCATCAGCTTCTGGACTCGGACCTCGGGCTCAGGGGCACCTTCTCCAAACCCGCAGCCATTGTTGAGGGGGGGGTCTCCCTCGTCACCGCTCAGGTCGCCGTCCTACAGAGCAGAGGGGGGTGGGTCAGAGCGGGGTGCTGGTGTCAGCAGGACCAGCGGGGCCACGTACCTGGACGGGGAGGATGCTCTCCATCTTCACCATGCGGTTCCTCAGAGCCTTGATCTCCTCGTCCTTCATGTTGTTCTGGAGCTTCACCTCCTGCAGGTTCAGGGTGGGACACAGGTTCAGCTCCAGGGACCCTGCGGTGGTCCGGCGGGACCAGGACCCGACTCACCTCCAGGATGTCGGTCAGCTTGTCGATGTGGGCCTTCAGGTCGTACATGTTCTTCCTCTGCCCCCCCTCTGCGGCCTCTCCTGCGCCCTCCTCTGCGGGGGGGCTCCTCTCCTCGATGCCCACGGTGTCGCACACGTCCTGGGCCACGGCCCCCCAGCTCTGCCTCTCGCCGGGGTCCTTCTTGCTGTACATGCGGCACAGCTCCTTCATCTTGACGATGGACAGAGCCTCGATCTCCTGCCGGGAGTGGCGGAAGTCTCCCAGAGCCACTGGGGGGGCGACACAGGTCGGGGGGGGGACAGAGGTCAGAGTGGGGGGGACAGAGGTCAGAGTGGGGGGGGGGGCAGAGGTCAGAGGGGGGGGGGGCGACAGAGGTTGGGGGGGGCGACAGAGGTCAGAGTGGGGGGGGGGGCAGAGGTCAGAGGGGGGGGGGCGACAGAGGTCAGAGTGGGGGGGGGCAACAGAGGTGGGGGGGGACAGAGGTCAGAGTGGGGGGGCGACAGAGGTCAGAGTGGGGGGGGGGGCGACAGAGGTGGGGGGGGACAGAGGTCAGAGTGGGGGGGCGACAGAGGTCAGAGTGGGGGGGGGGGAACAGAGGTCAGAGTGGGGGGGGGGGCAGAGGTCAGAGTGGGGGGGCGAAAGGAGGGGGGGGGGCAGAGGTCAGAGTGGGGGGGGGGGGGACAGAGGTCAGAGTGAGGGGGGGGCAGAGGTCAGAGGGGGGAGGGGCGACAGAGAGGTCGGGGGGGACAGAGGTCAGAGGGGGGGGGACAGAGGTCAGAGGGGGGGGGCGACAGAGGTCGGGGGGGGCGGGACAGAGGTCAGAGTGGGGGGAGGGGCGACAGAGGTCGGGGGGGGGACAGAGGTCAGAGGGGGGGGGACAGAGGTCAGAGGGGGGGCGACAGAGGGGGGGGGCAGAGGTCAGAGTGGGGGGGGGGGCAGAGGTCAGAGTGGGGGGGGGGGGGGGGGGGGTGTGTGTGTGTGTGGTGTGTGTGTGCGTGCGTGCGGGGTGTGTGCATGTGTGTTGTGAGTGAGTGTGTGCATGTGTGTGTGAGTGAGTGTGTGCATGTGTGTTGTGAGTGAGTGTGTGCGTGTGTGTGTGAGTGAGTGTGTGCATGTGTGTTGTGAGTGAGTGTGTGCATGTGTGTTGTGAGTGAGTGTGTGCATGTGTGTTGTGAGTGTGGTGTGTGAGAGTATGTGTGTGCGTGTGTAAATGTGTGCATGTGTGCGTGTGTGTGTCAGAGACCTCGTAGCAGATCTCCTTGACGGCCTGCATGCGCAGGTCCTCCATGGTGACCCGTTTGGGGTCCTTGCTGATCCGTCTCCTCTGGGGGATCTGGTAGACCTGGAGGGGCTCCCTTCTCTTCCCGCTGGGGGAGGCCGCAGCGCTTACGATGGACTGCACCTGCACAGGTGAGGGCAGGAGCAGAGGGTCAGAGCGGTGGGCGTGTCCAGGCGCGGGTCCTCGGGCGGCTGGACCTTGTTGGACGGAGCTTCTCCCTCAGGGAGGAGATCAGCTTCCAGCTCTCCTCGCAGGAGCGCTTGTCGGAGTCGTCTCCGCTGTCGCTGTCGGCGTACTGCAACACAGCAGCGGTCATCAGCACCTGAGCAGCACCTGAGCAGCACCTGAGCAGCACCTGAGCAGCACCGACACCTGCCCAGACCTCACGCAGCCCCACCAGTCTGTGCTGCTCCAGCAGCAGATCCGCTTCTTCCTTCTCCTTCCGGTACTGGATCTCCATGTCCTGCAGTCTGAGCACACAACAGCCTCTGACCTGGATGCTACGCTAGTGTTAGCCTGGCTAGCATCTGTTCTGTGCAGGTGGATGGTTGCAGGTGTCCTGGGGCCGCGTCCCTCACCTCTTCTCCATCTCCAGCTTGATGTCGATGCCCTGCTTCTCCAGCAGCTCCCTCTGGGCGTAGTTCCAGTCCTCCGGCTCCACCTGCTGGTCCGACGGGGCGCTGCGCTCCCTCTCCAGCCGCGCCTGTTCGGGGTGGTTGAAGCGAAACACGTGGTTCTTCCCCATCACGATCCGGTGACCTACAACATGAAGACCGTGTTTGAAGAGCTGTTCACAACAGGAAGTGCCAAAGGCCCCTTCACAATAAAAGCAGAGAGGAAGAGCTGCGGGAACCTTGTTTGAGGACAACGGCCTCGGTGATCTGCTTCCCATTAACGTAGGTCTCAGCAGCAGGAAGCGGCTCCAGCGTGACCACCACTGCACACAGAAGAGACACGATCACAGCAGGAACAGACGGAAGACCAGGCCACCAGGCCACCATGCTAACATGCTAACACGCTAACACTGTTACCTGGAAGACCTCCTGGCAGCTTTTAGAAAGACAGAAGAAGAAAGAGTCAACGTTTCTTTACTGTTTATGGAGACTGACAAGATCCAGTCACCAGAAGGTAACTGGAATAACAGGAACCCTGAGGGACACCTGTCCAGGGTGGGACAACTGTCCAGGGTGGGACACGTGTCCAGGGTGGGACACGTGTTAAGGGTGGGACACCTGTCCAGGGTGGGACACCTGTCCAGGGTGGGACACGTGTCCAGGGTGGGACACGTGTTAAGGGTGGGACACCTGTCCAGGGTGGGACACCTGTTCAGGGTGGGACACCTGTTCAGGGGGGACACGTGTCGAGGGAGGGACACGTGTCCCACCTGAACACGTGTTGAAGGTGGGACACGTGTCCAGGGTGGGACACGTGTTAGGGGGGGACACCTGTCCAGGGTGGGACACCTGTCCAGGGTGGGACACGTGTCCAGGGTGGGACACGTGTTAAGGGTGGGACACCTGTCCAGGGTGGGACACTGTTCAGGGTGGGACACCTGTTCAGGTGGGACACGTGTCGAGGGAGGGACACGTGTCCCACCCTGAACACGTGTTGAAGGTGGGACACGTGTCCAGGGTGGGACACCTGTTCAGGGTGGGACACGTGTTCAGGGTGGGACACCTGTTCAGGGTGGGCTGTTCTGCCACGGCCGTTAGCGCTGCTGCCACAGCCGTTAGCGCTGCTGCCACCGCCGTTAGCGCTGCTGCCACAGCCGTTAGCGCTGCTGCCACAGCCGTTAGCGCTGCTGCCACCGCCGTTAGCTCTGCTGCCACAGCCGTTAGCGCTGCTGCCACCGCCGTTAGCTCTGCTGCCACAGCGTTAGTTCTGCTGCCACAGCCGTTAGCGCTGCTGCCACAGCCGTTAGCGCTGCTGCCACCGCCGTTAGCTCTGCTGCCACAGCCGTTAGCGCTGCTGCCACAGCCGTTAGCGCTGCTGCCACAGCCGTTAGCGCTGCTGCCACAGCCGTTAGCTGTGCTGCCACAGCCGTTAGCTGTGCTGCCACAGCGTTAGCGCTGCTGCCACAGCCGTTAGCTCTGCTGCCACAGCCGTTAGCTGTGCTGCCACAGCGTTAGCTGGCTGCCACAGCGTTAGCTCTGCTGCCACAGCCGTTAGCGCGCTGCCAACAGCCGTTAGCTCTGCTGCCACCGCCGTTAGCTCTGCTGCCACAGCGTTAGCGCTGCTGCCACCGCCGTTAGCTCTGCTGCCACAGCCGTGAGCTCTGCTGCCACAGCGTTAGCTCTGCTGCCACCAGTGTTAGCTCTGCTGCCACCGACGTTTAGCTCTGCTGCCACAGCCGTTAGCGCTGCTGCCACCGCCGTTGTTAGCTCTGCTGCCACAGCCGTTAGCGCTGCTGCCACAGCCGTTAGCGCTGCTGCCACAGCCGTTAGCGCTGCTGCCACAGCGTTAGCTGTGCTGCCACAGCCGTTAGCTGTGCTTGCCACAGCGTTAGCGCTGCTGCCACAGCCGTTAGCTCTGCTGCCACAGCCGTTAGCTGTGCTGCCACAACGTTAGCTGTGCTGCCACAGCGTTAGCGCTGCTGCCACAGCCATTAGCGCTGCTGCCACAGCCGTTAGCGCTGCTGCCACAGCCGTTAGCTCTGCTGCCACAGCCGTTAGCTCGCTGCCACAGTGTTAGCTCTGCTGCCACCGCCGCTAGCGCTGCTGCCACAGCCGTGAGCTCTGCTGCCACAGCGTTAGCTCTGCTGCCACAGCCGTGAGCTCTGCTGCCACAGCCGTGAGCTCTGCTGCCACAGCGTTAGCTCTGCTGCCACAGTGTTAGCGCTGCTGCCACCGCCGCTAGCGCTGCTGCCACAGCCGTTAGCTCTGCTGCCACAGCCGTTAGCTCTGCTGCCACAGCCGTTAGTCTGCTGCCACAGCCGTGAGCTCTGCTGCCACAGCGTTAGCTCTGCTTGCCACAGCTGTTAGCGTGCTGCCACAGCGTTAGCGCTGCTGCCACCGCCGCTAGCGCTGCTGCCACAGCATTAGCTCTGCTGCCACCGCCGTTAGCGCTGCTGCCACAGCCGTGAGCTCTGCTGCCACAGCGTTAGCTCTGCTGCCACAGCTGTTAGCGCTGCTGCCACAGCGTTAGCTCTGCTGCCACAGCCGTTAGCGCTGCTGCCACCGCCAGCTAGCGCTGCTGCCACAGCATTAGCTCTGCTGCCACCGCCGTTAGCTCTGCTGCCACAGCGTTAGCTCTGCTGCCACAGCTGTTAGCGCTGTGCCACAGCGTTAGCTCTGCTGCCACAGCCGTTAGCGCTGATGCCACAGTGTTAGCTCTGCTGCCACCGCCGCTAGCGCTGCTGCCACAGCATTAGCATCCAACACCCTTTTGGGAAGCGTCTCACCTTCTCCCTGCTCGTTGGTCTCACTCACAAACACACAGTGAATCTCTTTGATGAAGTGACCGGACAGTTTGATGTCCACGTCCTGTTGTCCAACTCTAAGAAAACCACAGAAAGACTCATGATGATCGTCTGGACTGCGGGACATTGAGGATCAAAGGCCACTGGTTTCCAGACCTGGTGAGACCCTCTTTGATGTAGTACAGGAGGCACTCGGACATCAGAGGATCTTCGTTCAGGTTGACCAGGTGAGGGGTCTGGGGAGGTGAAGGTTACCTGAGGTGAGTCCGGCTGATCCAGGAGCTAATGCTCCTGGATCAGCCGGACTCACCCCTTTAGGGGAGAAGACACCCAGGGTTCCTCCGTCCTCTTTAATGGACACGCCCATCTCTGCCAGGATCGCCTCTCTGGGTGGGACAGCGCATCAGGTGAGACAGAGAGACGCCACCGCCGTCTCCGACTTCCTGTCCTAGAGACGTTACCTCTCCAGACGGATGGACTCAGTCTTCCTCAGTTTCTCCTCCCAGGTCTCGTTGAGCTCGGCGATTGATCTTCTCCGTTTCCTGTCAGACAGGACGGACAAACGCTCAGGACACCTGGTCCTGAGGACGCCTGGTCCTGAGGACGCCTGGTCCTGAGGACGCCTGGTCCGAGGACGCCTGGTCCTCAGGACGCTGGTCCTCAGGACGCCTGGTTCATTCTGGACATTCTGAGACAAACAACTGGACTACCAGCAGGCGCTCAGCTGCCTCCTCTTTACTGATGGGCTCCACAGGCTCCGCCTCCTCGCCGTCCTCACGCAGGTTCGCTGCAGACGTTGGTTCAACTCCCGCCGGAGCAAAGGTGCCGAAACCAATGGAGGAGACACAAGCACCTGGAGGGGCGGAGCCATCGTCAGGGGGGAGGGGCCCCACAGCACCTGGGGGGCACCACTGTTGGCTGGGGGGGGGAGAGAAGGAGAGGAGAGGAGGGAGGAGGGGAGGAGAGGAGGAGAGGAGAGGAGAGGGAGGAGGGGAGAGGAGAGGAAGAGGAGAGGAGGGAAGAGGAGAGGAGAGGAGGGAGAGGAGAGGAGAGGAGAGAGGAGAGGAAGAGGAGAGGAGGGGGGAGGAGAGGAGAGGAGAGGAGGAGGAGAGGAGGGGAGGGGAGGATAGGAGAGGAGAGGAGAGGAGAGGAGTTAGAGGAGAGGAGAGGAGAGGAGGAGGAGAGGAGAGGAGAGGAGGAGGAGAGGAGAGAGGAGAGAGGAGAGGAGAGGGAGGAG
>NW_026622031.1:0-23180 GCF_003711565.1 Takifugu flavidus | reverse complement strand
ACGGTACTACGTGATAAAAATGTTGCACTAAATCGAAGATTTATTAAACTCCACTATCCACTTGTGATAAAAATGTTGCACTGCCTGTTATAACTCGCTGTTATTAAACGAACTGTGTTACGCGAAAACACTACGTCACTCGGGAAAAATATAAAACAGCTGTTTATTCGTTTTGGGAGTGAATAGAGTTGTGAGAACGACGGTTTGCATTCTATTAATAAAGTTTGACTGACTTATCTGGCTGTTTTATTGACATTCCTTTTAGCGCAGCTCGATCTAGTGAACGCGTCATGAAACCACAGGCACTACGCAGTTTCTATGCTATGCGCCTTATAAACGGTGCGCCCTGTGTATGAAAATATTTCTAAAATAGGCTGTTAATTGAAGGTGCGCCCTATATACGGCGCGCCTTATGGTTGTGAAAATACGGTATATTTTAAAAACAGGACAGTCAAAAATCTGCATTAAACGTCTTTAAAATACTTAGCAATCAAACAAAAAAGTGAAAAGCTGATCCATCTGGAGGATTTGCCAGGGCTGAGCGCAGGGAGGAGAAGGCAAGATTGATTTATGGCAGTGATAAAGAGGAGAACGAGAATAAGACAGATACCTACAAAATTCCGGCTACATTTATTGGAGAATTGGCGGTTCAGGAGCCTGTTGAAGCTCAGACAGAATTATATGAATTAGAATCATGGGAAGAGAGTGAGTGTGACTATAGAGGTGAACCGTTGACAGGGGCCATAAATAATGAGGAGGCGGGTCAGATAGGAATACACACGCGGAGTAAGGGGCCTGTTTTAGGAAGGCCGCAGTTCCAGGCCCCTCTGATACAGAAAAGAGGAGGACAGGTACCAGTATATGTTCCATTTGCTATCACAGACATTAATTGTTTGGTGGAAAAGATGCCCCCACCCGCAGAGGGAGGCGGCAAGTGGATGTCTACCCTTTTCAGTTTAACACAGAGCATGCAGCTGGCGGTGGGAGACTTTAGAGGAATTTTAGGGAGACAAGTGTCTCTCTGGGATTTGGATAAAGTTGAGGTAGCAGCAGGCATTAAAGACAGACCCAATGCTGCACGTTTTGGCCCTTGTGCAACCAGGGTTGGTGAAGCTATGAGACAGATATTTCCAGTATCTCCAGGAGCAATGCAGAATTTAAGATTTAAGTGGGAGGAAAGTGAGTCGGCACATGGGTTCCTTACGAGGTGTAAAGAGGAATGGATGTGTGCCACAGGGTGCCATCCTGGTTCTAAACAACAGGGAAAGAAAGAGGAGGTGATGACAGCGCAGGAACAGCTCCTAAAAATGCAGTTAGATGAAGCACTGAAAAAGCTTAACGATAAACACAAGGAAGAGAAACAGATGGTTCAGCGGTTTTCTCGGCAGGTGCAGCCAGATCCGTTAGGTCCGCAACAAGATTTTGCTCCGATAAACCCGTATTGGGTCAGTCCAAGGGGAGGCATGTGTGGGAGACACGGCGGGCAGGGATACGGCTTGATAGGCGGATACTTTGGCCGAGATCAGTGTCACGCCTGTAAGGGTATGGTCATTGGCGAAGGAACTGTCCATATCGCAACTACCCGGAGGTACCAGGCAGTGTTCCATCATCTCATGGAATTTATCACCGGAGCTGATTTCATCTGACACCGTCGAGCTTGTGGGGTTCTCAGGGAGACCGGAGAGACTGCCGTTTTCGGTGCCGTTAGTGACTCATTTTGCCGGACAGACTGTGTTGCACCCTTTTTTGATTTCACCACATTACCCTATCAACCTGTTGGGACAAGATCTCCTGGTAAGGACAGGCAGCTATTCTGTGTGGGGGCAAAGCTCTTGTGGTTCAATTTCCTAATGGACTGAAACTGAACTGCTGTATTTCACACCAAGGTGTGAAGGGACAAATGCTGATGAGTCCGACACCCTCTCCAGAACAGGGGGTGTGGGCGGATATTTATTGGGGAGAACTTGAGCCTGAGACCTCACCTGGTGTCGGTGTTGCGGCATTGTTTCAGAGCTGGGGGCCCTGGCTGTCGATGCTGAGTCCCTTTGCCCTGCCAGTTGATCCCTATCATGTCACCCTATTTTATGACCGTGAGAATAATGAGGTCTATCAGGATGCGTTTAGAGAAAAGTTACAAGGAAATTTTTGGATGATTACATCACCGTGTTTGTTTGTGGGGCCTGAGGGTGTGGCTGCGCAGGTTGACCTTACTGCTGAACAAAATGAGTGGTATGAGATGGCTGAGAAGCGTGTCCCCACGTTACCCTTGCCATCCATGCTGAACATCAGGCAAAGGACCTTGGTCCTATGATAAAAAGGTTAATGAGTGTCACAGATTGGAGCTCTACTCAGATTCCTAGCCTGTTATATTCTCCTTTAGAAAAGAGTTACAAGATAATGCATACAACTACTAACTCAGTAATCTTACAACATCGACAGATTCAGAGGTATCATGGGAGAGAAAAGACTGATCATCCGGACAGTGTAAAAACTTTAAACTCACTTCCAGAAACTTTATGGTCCTCTGGCCCGACAGATGTGGGGTTGTGTTCTACTGTTGAGCCAGTGTCATTCAGTGTCTCGGATTACAACCCTGTCTGGCAGAGTCAATATAAACACAGACCACCTGCTGAGGAAGGCATTCAGGAAACAATAGAAGGGCTGTTAATTTCTGGGGTTCTTGAGTATTCCACTTCAGCATGGAATACTCCGATTTTGCCAGTTGAGAAGCAGGAAAAAGGGAATATAGGATGGCTCATGATTTGAGACGTATTAATTCTATTGTGACAACACCCACAGTGCCAGTTCCCAACCCATATACTGCAGTATCAGCTTTGTCTCCTTCCCATAAATGGTTCACATGTATTGATCTGGCTAATGCATTTTTTGTCTCCCACTTGACTCTGCTATGCGTGACATCTTTTCTTTCACATATAAAGGCAGATAATTACGATATACACGTTTACCACAGGGATTTATTTTATCCCCTGGTATTTTCAATCAGACATTACGGAAGTTGTTGAAGGACCTCACTCTACCAGAAGGGGTGGTGTTGATTCAATATGTTGATGACATTTTATTGGCGGCTACATCAGCTGAGTCTTGTTTGCAGGCAACGCAGGCACTCCTTACGCATTTGTGGGAAAAGGGATTTAAGGTCTCTAGAAAGAAGCTTCAGTGTGTCGTCGCCCTGTGAAGTTTTTGGGTAGGGTGGTTTCTGCTCAGGGTACAGGTGTATCACCAGCTCATAAATCCTCTATCCTTGAACGTCCTAAGCCAGAGACTGTAAAGGAAATGTTGTCATTTCTGGGTCTCGCAAGCAATAGTAGACATTTTATTCCTGCATATTCAGAAAAGACTACGCTCCTACGTACAATGGTGAATGGACAGGGAATGCGTGATTTGGCAGCCCGGCTAACATGGACAACTGAGGGGGAGAAAGCGTTCATTGCTCTTAAACAGGCACTCACGACATCTGCATGTTTTGCCATTCCGGAATATAAAGATACTTTCTTTTTGGATGTTTCTGAAGGAGAACATACAGTAAATGGTGTTCTCTTTCAGAAAAAAGGGGGTGAAAGGAAAGTATTAATGTATGCAAGTATAATGCTGGACCCCATTGAAAACAGGCAGCCATCGTGTGTAAGGCATGTAGCAGGGCTAGCAAAACTTTTACAAAAAACAGCACATTTAGTGATGGGTCACACTCTGACAGTTCTTACAACACATAGTGTGGTATCACTGGTCAGGTCAGCAGCATTCACCATGACCTCACTTAGGCAGACCAGGATGGACAAGATTTTAACGGCACCACACATAACATACACACATGAAGGGATCAATATGGCAGATGGCATGGGAGAGGGTGAACCACACAGATGTGAAGAGAAAGTGAAGAAAGATGAAAAAATCAGAGTAGATCTTAAGACGGAGCCGTTAAAGGATCCAGATGAAATACTATTCACAGACGGCTGTTGTTTCAGACACCCACAAGAGGGTCTGAAAGCTGCCTATGCAATAGTTAGACAGTCAGAAGAAGGCTTTGAGGAAGTTGAAACAGGAAAGATAAAAGGTAAAGAGTCAGCACGACTTGCAGAATTGAGGGCAGTTATAGAGCATTAGAAATATCAAAGGGAAAGAGAGTGACCATCTATACAGATTCAGCATATGTAGTGGGAGCAATACACTTAGAACTTTGTCAATGGTTGCGGGCAGGTTTTAACACAGCATCGGGATCTCCTATAAAACATGAGGCAGAGATGAGGCAACTGACACAGGCACTCATGGAACCAGCAGAGGTCGCGCAGTCGTAAAGTGCAAAGGTCACAGCAAAGAGAACTCTCTGGAGGGAAGAGGTAATGAGGCTGCAGATCAGGCAGCAAAGTAGGCTGCAGGTTATAAACCAAGTTACAATTTGTTGTTGGCAGAGAAAACAGTTCACGAAATTCTTCCAAGATACGATAGGGAAAGACTTAGTTGTGATCAAGAAGAAGCTTCTCCACATGAAAAAACAGTTTGGAAGGAAAGGGGGGCTGTGAAAGTTGAAGGAATTTGGCGGGGCCCAGACGGCAGACCTGTTCTCCCGCCCGGTCTGGCCTTCAACTATATAAGATCAGAACTGTATACATTGAGCAGAGATCTCTCCGCATGCTTCCGTGTGTGTATCCTGACCGACTGACTGGATTAAAACCATCTCCTACGCAGTAACTTAGATTAATAGTTTTTCTTCTCCAACGGCTAAAAATTCCATGACATGTCGACGAAACGGATCGGAGGACCATGGCAGCGATACGTCACCATGATGTTGTTGGTGTAGTCCAAGGCCATGAAAGGGCCCACCTGCGTCCTGCTGTGTAGGTTAAAATCCTTCAGATCTGAAAAGAATTTTTGAGGAAGATGAAGCTTTTTTTTAAAAAAAAACTGAAATATTGGACTGAGACGTGTGTCGAGCAGCTACCTGGAACCGTTGCAACGAGGTATTCGTACCACTGCCTGATGGTAGAATCTCCATAACGGTGAATCATTTTGCCTTTCAGACACTGACAGACAGCAGAGGAAGTGTGGAACTGTTGGATTGTGGTGCCATCCAGTGCTCGCCAGACACCCTGGTAGTAATAACCTACTGGAGACTCCAGATTCCCGCTCTTCACCTCTGCTGCACCTGAATTACAGTGAAATTACACATTTTCTTTAGGTGATTTTTAAGAGCGAGAGAAAGCTGCACTGTTTTCACTCTTAAGTAAGTATTAAGTTAAGTATTCCTTCACTCACATAAAAGGAAATTTTTTAAATATTGGCTGCAAAGTTGCAACTGGAAGTAAAGTAAACACATTGCAAACAACCGAGGCGGTCCATTGAGTTGTGGCTGTAAAACATACCTTGTGTCTGAAATCACCCTATTTCCTGCATTAAATAGGGTGTATACTATTTTGCAGGGCTGTCGGAAAGTTATAAAACAGTGTCTGCAAATCATTGTCGTACTGAGTTCCATATTCAACAGGGAAAACCTCCTGCAAAAGAAACAAACGTGTTATCTTAGCTTGGTTCGCGACATTTGTACTGCAGCTTCTACCAGTACAGATCTTCAAATAAATAATTGTCTTTTTTTAAGGATAAGTGGTTTTCCAGATGTACTGTATATGCAAAATGTTACCGTGAAGAACTCCTGCCTGGCTTCAGGGTCTTTGAGCAGAGAGTGGATGAGCTCGACAAAGTTAACCACTATGTCAGGTCCAGGTTCATCCACCTTTGGTTTAATCATAATAAGATTACTGGTTAATACTTTTCACATCGTCCTTTATGACTTTGAGAATTGCCCTGTCAAGGTCGTACATGTTATTTCATTCTGGAAACCATGTATGTTTACAGATCAAAGAGGCACAAACATTGAAAACTATATGAATCGTTTTGTGTGAAATCAAATCAAGATTTCTGATACTCACATTTACCAGAGGACAAGATTTGATTTTCTCCAGGTGGGACAAGATCAAGTCACGATCCATCAGGTCATTTCGGCACAACTCCAGAATATACTGATGAGAGAAATAAAGCAACAAAAATACATAAAATGTTCTTTTATGAGAAAAAAACATGATGCCACATATATGCGACTAGCTACCCTGGCTCTTAATCCAAGGAGCAGCTGCAGTCTGTGCTTGTGCATGAGCATATCTGGGACCACGTCCACCACCAAAGAGACATATTCTGCTAAAGTCCAGTAGTTCGGGACATCTCGCTTCTTCAGAACTTTCCACATAGATGCCATCATAAGCTGTAGAGGTGGAGCAAGCAGCCGTAAAGAGGGGAGAGCTAACCTGCCACCTGTTAAAATGAATTACGACAATATGTGTTCATCAGGGTGAAACATCATTCACTACTGTTTGAAGATATGATTGTCAACATGCATCAATTGTCTACCGCTTCTCCCTATTAGTGACACACACACGTATATATATTTAAAAGACATTTTCGCTGTTGTTTTATCTGTCCAGCCTCCAACTTCCATCTGCAAGTCGAGTGCTTTGAATGCAACCTCACTGAGTGCGTGTTCAATAACACCACGCCACTGTTGCTAAAAACGAATTAGCTATCGTTTTCTCCAATAAATTAGGGCGCGACATTAATAATAAAATGTGCATTCTCGGCGTTCTGCAACGTAGGCTGACGATGGATGGAGAAACACAGCGACATAGCTAACTAGACTTTACAGTCAGTAAAGTCAACGTTAGCTTCGCTGCTGGTAATTGAAAAGTTTCCTCAAAGTTCATTTAATCGGTTATTAGTTTTAAAGCAAGCAAACCTCCGGAATGAGCAGCAAAAACACCCGAGTCCATCGTCACAAACCAGCGTTGGGAAATGAATCGGTTAGCTTTGGCTCAGCAGCTGTCAGCCCGTCTGCTACAAACACACAGTTGACAAAACCTTAGTATTGTTCATCCACGCAAAACTAGAAACTGTAATTTCTACACGGGATCAAACGTGCAGGCTGCATAGTTACTGAAAATATGTTGTTAAATTCTATAAGACAAATGTTTGTATGACAAGTTTTTCTTCGCTACTATACTTTGAGATAGACTATAGTCTTTGGAGTGATAGCGCCGCCCTCTGGTGCCTCCTGGGTGTGTTTTTTAAGTGAAAATGGTCGATGCAAAGTGTGTGTAGTTTGTTAATTTGTCTTTTGATATTTTATAAATGTTTTTTAATGGCTGTGTGATTATGATGTAGCTGATTATAATATGGGTTTTGGGGAAGCAACATTTGAAAATAAATTGATCAAAGACTCAAAACGTGGTTGAACGAGTTTAGTCAGCCCAATATTGTTCTGCCACTCATGAACGAATGCAAGTAAATCACAGAAACCTTTTGCAAAAAGCAAAGGGAGCTGTACTTAGAATAAGAATATAAATAAAAACACAGCTGGGAGGATTATTGGTGAGGTTGTTCTTGTTTTATCAATTAAAGAAGAAAAATAAGCTGTTCTAGCCTTGTGGAGGGCCTTTTTGTAAACTAATAGACAGTCTTTCCAGGCTACATGGTAGCTGTCTATTTTACAAGAATGCCACTTCCTTTCCAGTCTTCGCACTTTCTGCTTGAGGGTCCTGATATGTGAATTATACCAGGGGGCACACTCCTCTGATTTACTATTTTCTTTTTCAGGGGGGCAACAGAATCAAGCGTGATTCTCAGTGAGGTTGCTGCACCTTCAGCAATAGAGTCAACCTCAGCAGGGCTAAGATTATAATGACTGATCCCTGGGGAAACACACGGTGGTCCTGGGATCAGCACAGGGATCACTTCCTTAAACTTAGCTACAGCATTATCTGAAAGACATCTGCTATAGTAAGACTTTGTTCTGAGCATAGAAGAATCCTTAATCATAAATGTAAAAATGATCAAAGAATGGTCTGACAGGACTGGGTTCTGAGGGAACACTGACACATGTTCTACCTCAACACCATGAGTCAGAACTAGATCTAGGGTGTGATTGAAGCTATGAGTTGGTTGGTTTATCTGCTGCAGGAAACCAACTGACTCAAGTAATGAAATGAAGTCATTTCTAAAGCTGTAATAACAGTTAACTGCAACAGTGGAGCTCAAGCAAAGACTAATAAAACTATTAGAGTACTTGTAATTGCTAGAAAAGCAAATCCAAACAGCAGCAAAAGACCTCTAAGAAGATTTGCCTGAGGTATCTCAGACATTTGGAAGAAAGAATGGCAAGAATCTCTCAAGAATTGAAAACCTTTGCCGATAACAAAGACAATTACAAGCTGTAGTGGCCAAAATGGGTGTTACTATGTAACTCCACCTAAACATTTGCTGCAGGCCCCTTTCCATTGTTATTTAGACGATTAAAAAAATTATCAATTGGCTTATCGAAGATTCCAGTTAAAGAATCAAAGTGGTTGGAAAGAGGGGTCTGAGTTCTTCTGACGAACAGCATCTAGGATAGGCTGTCTGTCAGAATGTACAGTACGGTAGTAATTCAAGGTTACATAGCATAATAGGTTGCTTTATGATCCAAACTCCTTGTTAATCAAAATCTCTCAGATCCTATGATCATCATATTGTTGGTTGACCCAATTACTGTGGGAGTTGCCCTGATTTGTTCAGATAGTGTTGTTGGACCTTGACCTGTAGGGCTTTCCTACGATTGTGCAGGGTTCTTAGGGAACTTCCCCTCTGTGCTGCTAATCCTGGGGAGTACTCCTTTTGCACGAGTGCAAGGTCAGCTCTATGGCAAAGAAGTGGGGCATAGCGTGGGGTGCCAAGTGCCATTACTCTAAAGAGCTTTTTCATCTTCGTTTGAGTTAGTGTCCGAGTGGGGCAAGGTATTCATTTGTCAAAGGCACTTCACATTTTTGAGAAGATCGTTATCGGTTGATGCTGCAGCGCCAATGGACCCCAGGTGAGAGATAAGTCCCTTTCACTACCGGAGGGGGTTGGTTGCTGTTCCTATAACCAAACATTTTCTTAACCCTTTGTTTGCCATTTGGATCAAAAAGATTTTTTTTAGTTACTTTGACTGTAGTTCCTAACCTCTTTCAGCTCCTACCTTCTTTACATTGAAACATCAATGTTTTTCTCTTGCTACGTGTGTTTGTGAGAAAATCACATCATGTCTAATTTACTATTTAAAGAGGTGATTGATGCTTCAAATCTTCAAATCTCAATCAAATACAGTTTACTGCTCCCTGCTTACTTTCTGAGCTACATAGAAATGCAGAATCGGTAGCTTCTCTATGGGTTGGGCTGATCCTAGCTGGTCGGAGGGTATCAGTCTGATAAAGACTAGACATGTGTTCTGCTTGAAATTTTATTTACTCAAGCTCTGTTGAGTGTATGTTCTGTCCCTGGCAGGGAAGGTCGGGGGAATCCATGGCCACAGCTACAAGCAGGTTGGTAAACTACTCTACAGGATTAGCAGAAGGCCGGTTAAAGTGTAACTCATTTGGCAATGTTGGACCACTAGGGAATTGTGAGGAAAGAGACAATGTTGCCTGTAGTGTATTGGTCAGAGTTATTGAGGCGATGACATGCACTAAAGGGTGCCGTACAGGTATTACAGGACTGCAGCCGGTTCCGGCATTATCACAGGATTGGCTGTTGATGCCAGAGTGGGCTGCAGTCCTACAGAATGAAGTGCCATGCGTACTTGGCGCTTAAGCAGTGCCATCAGGTTTGCCAGGGTGGCAGTAGTGGCAGTGATCTTCTTAGGTTGCATTTAATCCAGCCTGAAGGACCGATGTTCAAGGATAACACTCAGTGAAAGGACTGCTGGTTGAGGTGGCAAAAGGTATTTGGAAAGAGAGGTCTGAGTTTGTAAGACTAACAGGATCTGGGACGGACTATTGGTCGGAATACATTAAGAAGCCAATGGTTCTGATGCTTTATTCACGAAACTAAGGGCAGGCAAAAGTTTAAGGAAACTTACAGGGAGATTAGATTACAGTAATTGTCATCAGTGTAGAGTAGTAGTCTCTTAAATGATGTTAGTTACTGACTTGGTAGTACAATACAATACAGTACAGTAGTAATACAAAGTTAGAAGATTGTGGGTCACCTTCCATTCATGCTCGGAGGTCGGAATTTCTGAGTCTCAATTTGAACAATTCAGTTGGAAGACCCCCAAGGTCGAATTTCCTTCTTGGAAAGAGAGAGAGTCATCACTACCCCCAAGTTGGCTTTCAAAGATGGCTGCCCCGAGAGTAAAGAGTAAACATAGCACTCACTCTTCGATGCTTTTTGTAAACAATGAAATACGGAGAGAGAGAAAAACGATTGCCACGCTTTGTGTTTCCTCCTCATCCACCATGTTTGAAAGTTGCAGAAGGACCACATGTTTGTCCAGAAGTTGTTTGTATCCGGATGAGGCAAGCGCAAGAACAGCTTTTGCTGAGGTGCCATCTTGCTTTCCAACTTTGTAACCGGAAAGCTGAAAAATCTAAAATATTTACATATTTAAAATATTTAAATATATTTATTGTATCTGACTCTTGGTACAATAATGTTTGATGATGATTTTATGTCATGATTAGCTTGGAATCAAATGAGACATGGATTGAAACAAGCTTTTTACCATATAAAAAGATTAAAAATTTAGACTTTGATTAACAAAACATTAAAATCCTTTCTTGAAGAGAATTATTTTATCTTGTTAGCATCTTTTATCTATTAGATGGGCTTGTTGTACTATATGTTTTGTTTATGTTACAGTTAGTTTAGAAGTTAGGAATACTATATACTCTTTAGTAGGAATACACATAAGCAAGTCAGTTGACCCTTCCTTGACCTGAGGACTGGTCAGACAGTTGGAGCCAGCCAGACAGGAATTGGTAGATCCCCATCGTAAAACATGACAACGTAGTTTACTGGTGTTGATAAGTTCCTTGGCAGGAATATGACTTCGGACCTGGCCATCTGGAGAAGATAATGGACAAGAAGGACCACACCAACACCAAAGGAGGCTGGAAGAAGAAGATGGGGTCATCCAAGAAGAAGGACTGGATTGGACTGAATTAGCATCAATAATTTACATATATCTTTCTATATAAGACTGGGTCAAGGGATAGTAGGCCGTCAGACTTCATGCCCTGACAATTGACTTTGTTGTTGCTAGGGTTATGAACTGGCCCAGAGCTCTGTAATATTTGTATCTTGAATTGATTCTGTTTGCTAAATACATCTGTTTGCTAAATACATCTGTTTGCTAAATACATCTGTTTGCTAAATACATTTTGAAATTGACATTTGTTTACTTGAAGTCTTCATTTAAAGAACACGCGGATTGGCAGTGACATACGAGAGGTACTGCAATCCAACAATTGGTGACCCCGACGTGATGAAGACAGAGAAGTCATCTGAGGCAAAGAATTCAACAACGGTCACTTCGGAAGACAACTGACGACAAAGGGATCCCTAATAAAGGTAAGCAGACACCTGTTTAATCAAAAGTTCTGCACATTGGCAATTTCCAAAAATTTGTCGTCACTGTCAATTGAAGTGTCCTAGTTATAAATTCCAGATACAAATATAGAAAATATTGAAATGACTGCAGTAATAACGGTTCGAGTCCGTTAGCAATACGGTTCGAGTCCGTAAATAGAAACGGTTCGAGTCCGTTCGCAATTACGGTTCGAGTCCGTAAATAGAAACGGTTCGAGTCCGTTCGCAATTACGGTTCGAGTCCGTAAATAGAAACGGTTCGAGTCCGTTAGCAATAACGGTTCGAGTCCGTTAGTAATTACGGTTCGAGTCCGTAAATAAGTACGGTTAGAGTAAACCGTAACTAGTACAGTGCTGTATTGCTGTATGCAGTGCACTGTATATGAAAAAGATTTGGGTTGGGACTCGGAGCGCAGTTGACGGGACGGACACTCCCGACGCCCGAGATTTGTGTTTTGTGTGGGTTGGAAAAGTGCCAGAGTGAACGTGAATTAAAAGGCTCTTTGTCCTTGGGAATTAACCCCCAGAGTGGAACCGGATCAAAGACGTTTGATCTAGAAGCTTGTTTCACTGAGGCATTGAGTTGACCATGGAGTCATTCACATTCAATCTCACTTGGGAGCATAGTTAAAGATGGAACTGGAATGTGGTAAAGCGTGTTGGGATCAGGGAGAATGTTCTCCCTATCCTCGGTCTGTGGAAGAACAGTGGAAGTGGACTCTTGATCAGGTGGTGAGTGGCATGAAAGAGACAGGACAGGGAAAGAGAATTGGATGCAATAAAAAAGTTGTGGAAGGAAGCTCAGAAGCAGAAGATACTTCCCCCTCCAGAGGTGAAGGTTAATTTAGCTGAAGCATTGTGTAAGTGGGAGTCAGAAACTCACACCATATTACAGGATCATCTTGATAATACAAAATTAGGTTTTATAGCAGGAGAATCGTGGCAAAAACAGGGTAAGGAGTTAGAAGATAAGCGTCGAAGGATACATGTTGTGGCTGTGACATGTGCAGCGGTGCACTATTTCAGATCTAGGGGGGTCACACGAGTGCCCAATGAAGAGAAGACTCCATTAGAAGATCCAAACCAGACACTGACACTTAACACCACTCTTTATCCATCATTACCTACTACCTCTTCCCCACCCCCATATCAATTGCCAGTTTTGACTATTAACAGTGGTCAGTTAGATGTGGACAGAATGAAGAAATGCAGGAGTTACGTGAGACAGTGGGTGAACTTTGGAGACAGGTTAGCAGGATCAAACAGGGACAGGAAGAAGAGTTGAAGATAACTTAGGAAAAATTGAATGTAGAGAAGAAGCTCAGGTGGTTCGCCCTAAAATCTCCCAACAAACTATATTTAAAAAACAGGACAGTCAAAATCTGCATTAAACGTCTTTAAAATACTTAGCAATCAAACAAAACAAGTGAAAAGAGCTGATCCATCTGGAGGATTTGCCAGGGCTGAGCGCAGGGAGGAGAAGGCAAGATTGATTTATGGCAGTGATAAAGAGGAGAACGAGAATAAGACAGATACCTACAAAATTCCGGCTACATTTATTGGAGAATTGGAGGTTCAGGAGCCTGTTGAAGCTCAGACAGAATTATATGAATTAGAATCATGGGAAGAGAGTGAGTGTGACTATAGAGGTGAACCGTTGACAGGGACCATAAATAATGAGGAGGCGGGACAGATAGGAATACACACGCGGAGTAAGGGGCCTGTTTTAGGAAGGCCGCAGTTCCAGGCCCCTCTGATACAGAAAAGAGGAGGACAGGTACCAGTATATGTTCCATTTGCTATCACAGACATTAATTGTTTGGTGGAAAAGATGCCCCCACCCGCAGAGGGAGGCGGCAAGTGGATGTCTACCCTTTTCAGTTTAACACAGAGCATGCAGCTGGCGGTGGGAGACTTTAGAGGAATTTTAGGGAGACAAGTGTCTCTCTGGGATTTGGATAAAGGTGAGGTAGCAGCAGGCATTAAAGACAGACCCAATGCTGCACGTTTTGGCCCTTGTGCAACCAGGGTTGGTGAAGCTATGAGACAGATATTTCCAGTATCTCCAGGAGCAATGCAGAATTTAGATTTAAGTGGGAGGAAAGTGAGTCGGCACATGGGTTCCTTACGAGGTGTAAAGAGGAATGGATGTGTGCCACAGGGTGCCATCCTGGTTCTAAACAACAGGGAAAGAAAGAGGAGGTGATGACAGCGCAGGAACAGCTCCTAAAAATGCAGTTAGATGAAGCACTGAAAAAGCTTAATGATAAACACAAGGAAGAGAAACAGATGGTTCAGCAGTTTTCTCGGCAGGTGCAGCCAGATCCGTTAGGTCCGCAACAAGATTTTGCTCCGATAAACCCGTATTGGGTCAGTCCAAGGGGAGGCATGTGTGGGAGACGCGGCGGGCAGGGATACGGCTTGATAGGCGGATACTTTGGCCGAGATCAGTGTCACGCCTGTAAAGGGTATGGTCATTGGCGAAGGAACTGTCCATATCGCAACTATCCGGAGGGTACCAGGCAGTGTTCCATCATCTCATGGAATTTATCACCGGAGCTGATTTCATCTGACACCGTCGAGCTTGTGGGGTTCTCAGGGAGACGGAGAGACTGCCGTTTTCGTGCCGTTAGTGACTCATTTTGCGGACAGACTGTGTTGCACCCTTTTTGATTTCACCACATTGCCCTATCAACCTGTTGGGACAAGATCTCCTGGTAAGGACAGGAGCAGCTATTCTGTGTGGGGGCAAAGCTCTTGTGGTGCAATTTCCTAATGGACTGAAACTGAACTGCTGTATTCACACCAAGGTGTGAAGGGACAAATGCTGATGAGTCCGACACCCTCTCCAGAACAGGGGTGTGTGGGCGGACATTTATTGGGGAGAACTTGAGCCTGAGACCTCACCTGGTGTTGTCGGTTTTGCGGCATTGTTTCAGAGCTGGGGGCCCTGGCTGTCGATGCTGAGTCCCTTTGCCCTGCCAGTTGATCCCTATCATGTCACCCTATTTTATGACCGTGAGAATAATGAGGTCTATCAGGATGCGTTTAGAGAAAAGTTACAAGGAAATTTTTGGATGATTACATCACCGTGTTTGTTTGTGGGGCCTGAGGGTGTGGCTGCGCAGGTTGACCTTACTGCTGAACAAAATGAGTGGTATGAGATGGCTGAGGAAGCGTGTCCCCACGTTACCCTTGCCATCCATGCTGAACATCAGGCAAAGGACCTTGGTCCTATGATAAAAAGGTTAATGAGTGTCACAGATTGGAGCTCTACTCAGATTCCTGGCCTGTTATATTCTCCTTTAGAAAAGAGTTACAAGATAATGCATACAACTACTAACTCAGTAATCTTACAACATCGACAGATTCAGAGGTTTCATGGGAGAGAAAAGACTGATCATCCGGACAGTGCAAAAACTTTAAACTCACTTCCAGAAACTTTATGGTCCTCTGGCCCGACAGATGTGGGGTTGTGTTCTACTGTTGAGCCAGTGTCATTCAGTGTCTCGGATTACAACCCTGTCTGGCAGAGTCAATATAAACACAGACCACCTGCTGAGGAAGGCATTCAGGAAACAATAGAAGGGCTGTTAATTTCTGGGGTTCTTGAGTATTCCACTTCAGCATGGAATACTCCGATTTTGCCAGTTGAGAAGCAGGAAAAAGGGAAATATAGGATGGCTCATGATTTGAGACGTATTAATTCTATTGTGACAACACCCACAGTGCCAGTTCCCAACCCATATACTGCAGTATCAGCTTTGTCTCCTTCCCATAAATGGTTCACATGTATTGATCTGGCTAATGCATTTTTTGTCTCCCACTGGACTCTGCTATGCGTGACATCTTTTCTTTCACATATAAAGGCAGACAATTACGATATACACGTTTACCACAGGGATTTATTTTATCCCCTGGTATTTTCAATCAGACATTACGGAAGTTGTTGAAGGACCTCACTCTACCAGAAGGGGTGGTTGATTCAATATGTTGATGACATTTTATTGGCGGCTACATCAGCTGAGTCTTGTTTGCAGGCAACGCAGGCACTCCTTACGCATTTGTGGGAAAAGGACTTTAAGGTCTCTAGAAAGAAGCTTCAGTGTTGTCGTCGCCCTGTGAAGTTTTTCTTAGGTAGGGTGGTTTCTGCTCAGGGTACAGGTGTATCACCAGCTCATAAATCCTCTATCCTTGAACGTCCTAAGCCAGAGACTGTAAAGGAAATGTTGTCATTTCTGGGTCTCGCGAGCAATAGTAGACATTTTATTCCTGCATATTCAGAAAAGACTACGCTCCTACGTACAATGGTGAATGGACAGGGAATGCGTGATTTGGCAGCCCGGCTAACATGGACAACTGAGGGGGAGAAAGCGTTCATTGCTCTTAAACAGGCACTCACGACATCTGCATGTTTTGCCATTCCGGAATATAAAGATACTTTCTTTTTGGATGTTTCTGAAGGAGAACATACAGTAAATGGTGTTCTCTTTCAGAAAAAAGGGGTGTGAAAGGAAAGTATTAATGTATGCAAGTATAATGCTGGACCCCATTGAAAACAGGCAGCCATCGTGTGTAAGGCATGTAGCAGGGCTAGCAAAACTTTTACAAAAAACAGCACATTTAGTGATGGGTCACACTCTGACAGTTCTTACAACACATAGTGTGGTATCACTGGTCAGGTCAGCAGCATTCACCATGACCTCACTTAGGCAGACCAGGATGGACAAGATTTTAACGGCACCACACATAACATACACACATGAAGGGATCAATATGGCAGATGGCATGGGAGAGGGTGAACCACACAGATGTGAAGAGAAAGTGAAGAAAGATGAAAAAATCAGAGTAGATCTTAAGACGGAGCCGTTAAAGGATCCAGATGAAATACTATTCACAGACGGCTGTTGTTTCAGACACCCACAAGAGGGTCTGAAAGCTGCCTATGCAATAGTTAGACAGTCAGAAGAAGGCTTTGAGGAAGTGGAAACAGGAAAGATAAAAGGTAAAGAGTCAGCACGACTTGCAGAATTGAGGGCAGTTATTAGAGCATTAGAAATATCAAAGGGAAAGAGAGTGACCATCTATACAGATTCAGCATATGTAGTGGGAGCAATACACTTAGAACTTTGTCAATGGTTGCGGGCAGGTTTTAACACAGCATCAGGATCTCCTATAAAACATGAGGCAGAGATGAGGCAACTGACACAGGCACTCATGGAACCAGCAGAGGTCGCAGTCGTAAAGTGCAAAGGTCACAGCAAAGAGAACTCTCTGGAGGGAAGAGGTAATGAGGCTGCAGATCAGGCAGCAAAGAAGGCTGCAGGTTATAAACCAAGTTACAATTTGTTGTTGGCAGAGAAAACAGTTCATGAAATTCTTCCAAGATACGATAGGGAAAGACTTAGTTGTGATCAAGAAGAAGCTTCTCCACATGAAAAAACAGTTTGGAAGGAAAGGGGGGCTGTGAAAGTTGAAGGAATTTGGCGGGGCCCAGACGGCAGACCTGTTCTCTCTCCCGCCCGGTCTGGTAGATGCCGTCCTGGAAGAGGCCCACGGCCTGACACACTGCGGGAAACCACGAATGATGCAGAGAATGTTCAATATGCAAACACTTTAATGTAAAATCAACAATTCGACTACATGAGGGCAAGTTTCCATAGCAGGGCAAGGAAAATTATAGATTTCACCGATATGATAGACCGAGTCAATGGGTTCCGATACCTCTTGGTGGCAGTGGATGCATACACTGGCTGCCCAGAGGCGGTTCCCGTAATAGAAGATGCAAAAAGAAGCAGAAGATGCAAAAAGTGTTATTAAATTTTTGATTAATCCGATACATGGTTTCCCAAACAAATTAGGTTTGATAATGGCACTCAGTTTAAAAATAAAGATTTACAAGAAGTAGAAAAAACATTAGGCCTTAAACATGCATTTGGCACCGTCTATCATCCACAATTACAAGGGAAGGTAGAAAGAATGAATCAAACACTGAAGAGCAAAATTGGCAAGATATGTGCTCACAGTGGAATGAAATGGACACAGGCACTTCCAATAGCCTTGATGTCAGTGAGAAGCTCTGTTAAGCTCCCGAACAGGATTCACTCCCTTTGAGCTCGAGAGGGGTGTTCCCTTTCCGGGACCAGGAGCAGAAAATCCATAGGCCAACCCAGCACTTTTATGAAATATAAATCTTATGTTGTTCAACTAAAAACAACTCTCTCAGTTTTCTCCCAACAGGCAACCTCTGTAACAACAGTCAGGAAGGATCCAGGAACTCAACACACAACTGAGTGGGTTCTTCTGAGAGTCATCAAGTGAAAGTGGTCAGAGCACAGGTGGACTGGTCCCTTTGAAGTTGCAGAGTGAACATTACATGTTAACCCTAACATACTAACATACTAACACTCTAACACATTAACCCTAACTCTGGTATCACTGGAATCAGTGTACCCCAGCAGGTAATCCACAGAGAACGCTTGGACAGATTCGGAAACACCTAAAGGAGACGGCACAATGATTACAGTTCTACTTTTGTGTGCGTTGTGGGGAGGATCTCAAGGCAACGTGGGAGACATCTGCCTGGGTTACACAGGGGTGATTCTTGATTACACCAAAGGGAGTGATACAACATTTCAGTTTGATTTATCTCTACAGAGACCCTGGAATTTGGAGGAACATGGACACATGTATGATCCACTTTGTCAGCTCTTTTTCCAGTGGTCTCGAATAAGACATCTCCTCCTACATTTGTTTCAGTCAGATCTAATTTTACCTGCTTGTCACGAACGGGAAGAAGGTTGGTAGGTGACTTGCCTTCAACATGGTGTAAGTACATGGTAAATGTCACTACATGGCTTCACACTTTCCAGTTCATCGAGCTGATTTGTTTTGGCACTGTGATCCACACACCCTGATGCCAGCAATCCCACCCGATTGGTCAGGAACATGTACTCTGGTTCGTCTCCTACTCCCTATCACTTTATTAAGTCCAAAGGGGGAGCAGGTGCTACCTTCAATTAGACATAGGAGAGGAACATCATTTGATCTCACACAGGGATCCCAACATATATTGATTCAATTGGAATTCCAAGGGGAGTCCCTGATGAATATAAATTAGTGGACCAGGTATCAGCTGGATTCGAAAATTTACCTTTAATCTCTGCACTGTTTCCTATAACTCCAAATAAGAATGTGGATATAATCAATTATGTTCATTATAATGTGCAGCGATTGGCGAATCTCACCAGAGATGCAGTGGCTGGCCTGTCAGAACAGGTTGCAGCCACTTCTTTGATGACTGTGCAAAATAGATGGCACTTGATATGCTTTTAGCAGAAAAAGGAGGGGTTTGCGCTATGTTTGGAGATCAATGTTGTACATTCATTCCTAATAATACAGCTCCAGATGGTTCTGTGGCCCGGCACTGGAAGGTTTGCGGACATTGTCAGACGAAATGAAGGAGCATTCTGGTGTAACTAATCCACTAGAGAAATGGATGGATAGAATGTTTGGTAAATGGAAAGTGATCATTGTATCTGTTTTGATGTCATTAATTTCTGCAACTGCCGGCTTAATTTTGTGTGGTTGTTGTTGTATTCCTTGTATTCTCTATGTAATTGTATAATCGTAACTGCAATTGAAGGAAAGCAACCTCCTCCTTACCAGATGGCTCAAATTCGAAGGGAAACCATTCCCTTGATGGGAGTAAGTGATGGAGAGATTTAAGGGAATTGACAATAATTTGGTAGTATTGGCCTAGTTTAGGCTAGGCCAAAAGGGGATTGAAGAGAATTATTTTATCTTGTTAGCATCTTTTATCTTATTAGCATGTGTTATACTATATGTTTTGTTTTATGTTACAGTTAGTTTAGAAGTTAGGAATACTATATACTCTTTAGTAGGAATACACATAAGCAAGTCAGTTGACCCTTCCTTGACCTGAAGACTGGTCAGACAGTTGGAGCCAGCCAGACAGGAATTGGTAGATCCCCATCGTAAAACATGACAACGTAGTTTACTGGTGTTGATAAGTTCCTTGGCAGGAATATGACTTCGGACCTGGCCATCTGGAGAAGATAATGGACAAGAAGGACCACACCAACACCAAAGGAGGCTGGAAGAAGAAGATGGGGTCATCCAAGAAGAAGGACTGGATTGGACTGAATTAGCATCAATAATTTACATATATCTTTCTATAAAAGACTGGGTCAAGGGATAGTTAGGCCGTCAGACTTCATGCCCTGACAATGACTTTGTTGTTGCTAGGGTTATGAACTGGCCCAGAGCTGTAATATTTGTATCTTGAATTGATTCTGTTTGCTAAATACATCTGTTTGCTAAATACATCTGTTTGCTAAATACATTTTGAAATTGACATTTGTTTACTTGAATCTTCATTTAAAGAACACGCGGATTGGCAGTGACATACGAGAGGTACTGCAATCCAACATTCTCAATAACTAAAGTTATGAATTTTTCCGTTGTCAGTTGTGTGCTTGTGAGGGGCAGAGGGAGTTACGTGCACTAAAAAGCATGAAAACATGACTGTCTCAAAAAAACAAAAAAAACAAACAAGCTCTGACATTAGGAGACACTGTCCTCTGCTCGGACATTTCTCCGCAATGTCTCAGGTCGATTTGCGAAGGGACAAGATTAGTCATTTCAAAAATAAAAAGTTCTCTGTGTCTTGTTTATTTCTGGAACAAACAAGTGGAATATGTTGAAATCTGTTGGGTATTTTCCTTGCACAGGTCAACGTTTGTCACCGGGATAAAAACAAACCTATTTGGCCTGTTTTAGCATGCCTGTGATAGAAGTGTCACGTTGTTCAAACTGACTTCAGCAACATTATGACTGGGTGTGTTGTTGGTTCTGTCTCTATAAGAAGGCGCGACTGTTCATGTGGAATTTGAGCTCTGTTTGTGCAACAGGAAGGTAAGTGCTTGCTATTTGCTCCTTTAAAATGTGTTTTAAAAGTGCTTTTATCAGTTATACTCCCTTAGAATTGTTACCTTTTTTGCTTTAAACTGTAATTTTAAAACTTAAAGGATTTGACAAATGTTCTTATTTAAATAAATGCATCCAAAGTAGTAGAAATCGTACAATAGGAAAGGAAAAGATCCACAGACACATTATATATTTGTACAATGAGAATCTCATGCTTGCTAAAAAAAAACATATTTACTTTAAAGTCATTTATGGAAACCTGATAAAACACTGATTGAATTCTTACCTTAAAAACCCAGATTTTCTCTTTAAAGTTTTTATTTCAGACAAAATAATTCACAGTGGAAATATATATATCAGGATGTATCTAATATATCCAAATAAAGGTAATGTTCCTTTTTTAGTTTTGTTTTTGGGCTCTCATGCTCCATATGTACGACACATTAAAAGTTAAATGGATGGAAGGAAAATTTGGATAGTGTGTTACTGCCTCCCAGAAAAATATGAAAGTATTTCTGTGATGTAATCAAGTAAAAAATATTACACTAAATATAAAGACTTCAATCTCATTAAATTGTTGTTTCATTAAAATAAATGGACTAAATGAATTCTGAAATTTGAACCCATCTGTATAGCAGTGAAGTCCCAAGCTACAGTTTGCCTTTAACACTTATTGCTGAAAATATCACAGTAAAACAAAGGACAAATAAGTTTTCCTTTTGCCGATAACATGTTTGTGTGTTTGTTAGACATCGCTCTGAATAGGCCAAAATGAAGAGTGTGTTTGGATGTGCTCTCTTTCTGTTTGCCTTTCTTCTGAGCTGCACAGAACAGGTAGGTACATATAAATAACTACATTTATCAAGCTATACTTTCACTTCAAAAAGTTTCTTCACTTCACTAGAAATCCAGGAGCGTGGCTTCTCTCTCATGGTATGTTCAATGCATATTGTCCCTGACTGAAACCAAAGGTAACACGTCTTGTTTTTCCTGTCACGGTGGTTACAGGAGCAGATTGCAGAGAGATTAAAGCTAGCTCACCACAAGCATCCAGTGGGGTTTATGTAGTCCAGCCAGTTCGTGGAGAGGCCTCATTTAAGGTAACATTAGGCGACATATGGTGCGTTCAATGGAGTTGTTTACAAGCTGCCTTTTCCTGATGCTGCTAATATGTTAGCTAAAATTAGCAAGTAGGCTTCAGGACAAGCTTGATGAAAGCACATTTATCTTAAACTGCAGCAGTTTTTTACTTATATTTTTATTTATTGTATATTTTATTTAGATTTTGCTTCTGAAACCAGAATGCTGCGATTTAGTAAACATTCCTATCACTTGTTTATAGTATGTTCATATTTTGGCGTGTCAGAATAGTTTTAAAATGGTGTGTGTGGACTACTGGCTCAGGTGTACTGTGAGATGCGACCAGATGGAGGCTGGACGGTGTTTCAGAGACGCAGCGGCGCAAGTGTGGCCTTCAACCGCAACTGGGCAGCCTATAAAAACGGGTTTGGAGACTTGACGCGTAAGTATTTGTTGACTGTGGAATTGGGAGAGTGAGGCTTATTAGATTTGTCAGGACACACACACACACAGACTCCAGATGGAATTTGCTCAGAATTTATTTTAAAAACCCCAACTTCAAATCCTTTCCTTGTGTTTGGCTAATTCTCTCAGAGGATCATTGGCTTGGTCTTCGCAAAGTTTTCTCCCTGACCAAGAACAAAACCAGGAAGTGGATCCTGCGGGTGGACCTTTGGGATCACGAAGGTGGCAATGCTTTTGCCGAGTACAAAAACTTCAGATTGGGCAACGAGGAAACCGGCTTCAAACTGCACGTTGGGAAATTCAAAGGAAATGCAGGTAATGTAATGGTTGGAGCTCCTGGACACTGCATCACCACTTCCTGTCACTGTCCGATCGAAACCAAACCTCGGAAACCCACCCATGGAAAGGGTCCTATAACATGACCTGGGTAGCAGAAGCATGAGCACATGGATCTGTTTCCAAAATCATCTACAAAACCTCTGATCAGTTTGAACATCTAATAAGTTTGCATCTAGTGTGGGTAAATCTGCCACCTCATGTTAGCATTTATGGATTCCAAACACAGGATGTCGCAGAAGAAAGATTAGAGGCCATTAAGTGTTCTGATCAGATTAGGCTCTGTTCAGACTCAAATATGAGATGTTTTTCCACTTAACGATATTTATGACAGTAACTGGTACACCTTGGCATAATGGGGAAGCATTACAGGACAAGTGAAGAGATTATGGCAACGTCTTTATGGAAAATTTGATTTGATTTGTAACCAGCTCTGGATGTTCAAATCGAATTTGCAAAGTTTTAATTTCATCTGCCTGTTATGGGAGCATTTTGTCTGTGTCTATGAACCAAATAACTCAGAAAAGAGGTGAACAGATTTTAATGACATTTACAGGAAATGTTGACAATGGACCAAAGATCAAAGGGTTATTGGGTGATGTTCTGGATGTTGGATCTTCCAAAAATCAGGCTTTTCATTATTTAGTAACCTAATATGTTAGGTAACCTTGTATTACTACTGCCTATTGGGGATGTCAAAACACGGGCCACGAGGGCCATAGTCCAACCGGGTTTTCTGACCCACCAGGTAGTCAACTGGGTTCTGTTTCTCTGCCTGGGTGGACAGAAAACCAGACTGTATTTGGGACTTTAACATCCATGCAGTCGGGGGCACCTCTAGTCCTCGAGGGCCAGATTCAGACCGTTTTCAGTGCAACAGGTAGACCCCGCTTTCACCTGGGGTT
>NW_026622030.1:0-23175 GCF_003711565.1 Takifugu flavidus | reverse complement strand
CTTTATTACAGGAGGATGTGTATTAAGTGTATTAAGTGTTTATACACACGTGTGCGCGTACGTGCACACTGTATATTCATCTAATAACTGTTAGTTTCTAAAACAGCAAAGTAGAGTCACTGAGGCACGGCTTCACCTCCTTTACACCGAGGTTTCCCTGAGCAGGTGTGATGAACTGTTGCAGAAGGAAAAGCATGGAACATGTTAATAACCGGACACAACAACACTCAGGTTTATTGTCTGACGGCATCAGTGTCTCTGGTTGCATCTGTCTGAGGAGCATTGTGAAACCAGGAGCAGTGTAAATGAGGGGGGGGCAGTGAGTGGATGCTGCATTCATCAAACACACAATAGTCAGAAGAGAAGAAGGAAGAACAGAAGCCCGTGTTCCTCAGTGCTGGTGTGGAGACGCCTGTTTGGAGGAGCAGGAAGCAGGCTGGACTCTTCCAGCTGGCTTTAATGCCACTTCTCTTCTGAGAACCTCCCAGCAGCTTTCTCTCCACCATCTTTTTACGCTGAAGGTTTTTGATCATTTCAGGTCAGATGTTCTTGGACTGAGGTTAAACATGTTTGTTCTTGTGCTCGGAGCGAACCGACGATCCTCTAAAGTCAGGCATCCTAAAGGTGGATGTTTTCTGAGGCCTGGAGGCTTTAAAGTGGCGCTTTTACCCACTTGTCCTCGTTCTGTTGGAAACTTGATCCAAAAACCTTTTCTGGAGCTTCATGTTCTGCTTTTTTGAAGGAATGAAATGGTTTCATCAGCGCTGCCGGGGGCTGAGCAGGCTTCATAAATCTGAAGCTCTGAGATCCTTTAAAGATCTCCTGGAATCAGCAGATGGGGGTTTGATCAAAAACTGTAAGAATCAGTCAAGCTATCAAATCTTGACTCAGTCCAAGCGTGAACCAGTCCATCCAGAGCTGATTATGGCTCAGCCAGGAGGAACGCACGGCCTGGGGGGGTTCATATGGAGCAGGCACACTCTGGCTCTATTGCTACTGAAAACAGCCCTTCAGCACAGCAGCCTGAAATACAGTTCTGGAGAACAGCTGTTCCCAACAGAACCTGTTTAAAACGGGACCAGTAAAGATGCCCGGCGTGACCACGACCACGGGGAGAGGGGGGGGGGCAGACAAACTCTGACATGATGTTTTAAACTGAGCTGAGTCAAGATTTTATAGAATCTAAACACATATGAGAGGAGAAAAAGGTGCAAAAATAAAATGCACGGTGCAGCTAAACTCTCCCAGTAGGAAAAAAGACTTTTTAAATTCTGAACTGCATTTCCCATGTTGCCTTGCAGCTTTCTAACGTACAATGCCAAAGAGATCAGGTTGCTCCTGAAGGAAGACATAGTCATTGAAACCAAGTGGACGGTTGAATGGATCATGATTGATCCTGAAAGCTTTACAGGTAACCAAGTAAAGATTCATTTCCATTTATTTTTATTTTTTACTGCATACAGTCCTGGAGCTTGTTGGGGACTTTCAGTGTACTGGATGCTGTTGATACATGCAGAGAAGTTGTTTTCACCAGAGCCTGAGCCTTCAGACTGGCTGCAGCTCCAACCAGACTGACAGTCATAACTTCATCACTTGTGTCTGAACTCTGGCTTTGACCAACAGAGAATGGTGAGTGGGAGATCATCCACCGACCCGCCAAGAGAAACACCTACAAACACATTCCCATGGAGAGCAACAAGCATCAGGACATCACCTTCTACCTGGTCATCAGACGCAAACCTCTCTTCTACGTGGTCAACATCATCATCCCCTGCGTGCTCATCTCCTTCCTGGCCTCGCTGGTCTACTACCTGCCCGCAGACAGTCAGTGCAGAGTCACAGAACGTATTGAAGCCAGCGTCAGGCAGATTAACAGTCTGGGACCTTTTCAGAATCACAACTACATGAACTGAGTTAACCTTCAACAGCACCCAAAGAATCAGACATTATAGCTGAATATCACGTCAGCACGGGACAACACAGCTAATAAAGCAGCAAACATCGGTAGTGGGCGGAGCTGAGGGGCCGCCATTAATCGAGAAACATTAATTAGCTCCCCAACAGATTTTTGAATATATTTTAAAAAGGATAATAAAAATGTGTGTGTGTGTGTGTAGGTGGTGAGAAGATGACACTGTCCATCTCGGTGCTGCTTGCTCAGTCTGTCTTCCTACTCTTGATCTCTCAAAGGCTCCAGAAACATCCACGTCCGTTCCTCTTATTGTGAAGTAGGTAAACGCACCATTTACTCCACATCACTTTAACTCTGAATCAGATATATTCTGCTTCTCCAAACTATATATACATTAGGGCTGCAAAACCAGGTGACAACCGGCTGAGATTTAAAAAATGGAAAACACCTGAGTGTGTTTGTGTGTTGAAGATATTTGATGTTCATCATGGTGGTGGTGACGGTGGTGGTGCTGAACTGTGTGGTCGTCCTCAACCTCCACTTCAGGACGCCGAGCACGCACGTCATGTCTGAGTGGACCAAACAGGTAAGACACACACATCCTGTTGTCCCTTTGTTGAACAGATGAACATCAGGATATATGAACATATGACTTAATAACATATGAAAGAGGATATATGAACATGTGACTTAATAACATATGAAAGAGGATATATGAACATGTGACTGAATAACATATGAAAGAGGATATATGAACCTATGACTTAATAAGATGAAAGAGGATATATAAACATATGACTTAATAACATGAAAGAGGATATATAAACATATGACTTAATAACATGAAAGAGGATATATGAACATATGACTTAATAACATGAAAGAGGATATATAAACATATGACTTAATAACATGAAAGAGGATCTATAAACATATGACTTAATAACATATGAAAGAGGATATATGAACCTATGACTTAATAACATATGAAAGAGAATATATGAACATATGACTTAATAACACGAAAGAGGATATATGAATATATCACTTAATAACATGAAAGAGGATAAAATAGTAACGTATAATACAGACATTTGAAGAGACAATTAAGAGAATGTTTCCATGCTTCTAAGAGTGGCCGAGGAGCCATTTAGAACTTTATAAAGATGCATTGTGTGATACCAGGAACTAATTTAACTTCAAGGCGAAGCTGCTTCTGCTTTGTCGACCATCGACTGATCTCCTGAAAGTCCACCAGTGCTTTTTAAAAACTGAATTTTTCATCTATGGAGGGAGTAGACGGCAGATGTTTCCACAGATGCTCTTCACCAGTGGTCAGTGAGTGATGCAGCAGATGAGCGGGAGTTGACTGGCTTCAACCAGCTACTGACTCAATGTCTCCAGCCCATAGTGTGGATTCTCTACAAGATCAGACAGCAGCTTCACTCCTGAATCCTTCAGCTGGTTCCCACTCAGGTCCAGAATATATTTTAAAAAGGATAATAAAAATGTGTGTGTGTGTGTGTGTAGGTGGTGAGAAGATGACACTGTCCATCTCGGTGCTGCTCGCTCAGTGTGTCTTCCTACTCTTGATCTCTCAAAGGCTCCAGAAACATCCACGTCCGTTCCTCTTATTGTGAAGTAGGTAAACGCACCATTTACTCCACATCACTTTAACTCTGAATCAGATATATTCTGCATCTCCAAACTATATATACATTAGGGCTGCAGAACCAGGTGACAACCGGCTGAGATTTAAAAAATGGAAAACATCTGAGTGTGTTTGTGTGTTGAAGATATTTGATGTTCATCATGGTGGTGGTGACGGTGGTGGTGCTGAACTGTGTGGTCGTCCTCAACCTCCACTTCAGGACGCCGAGCACGCACGTCATGTCTGAGTGGACCAAACAGGTAAGACACACACATCCTGTTGTCCCTTTGTTGAACAGATGAACATCAGGATATATGAACATGTGACTGAATAACATATGAAAGAGGATATATGAACCTATGACTTAATAACATATGAAAGAGGATATATGAACCTATGACTTAATAACATATGAAAGAGGATATATGAACCTATGACTTAATAACATGAAAGAGGATATATGAACATATGACTTAATAACATGAAAGAGGATATATGAACATATGACTTAATAACATGAAAGAGGATATATGAACATATGACTTAATAACATGAAAGAGGATATATGAACATATGACTTAATAACATGAAAGAGGATATATAAACATATGACTTAATAACATATGAAAGAGGATATATGAACCTATGACTTAATAACATATGAAAGAGGATATATGAACCTATGACTTAACATATGAAAGAGGATATGAACATATGACTTAATAACATGAAAGAGGATATATGAACATATGACTTAATAACATGAAAGAGGATATATGAACATATGACTTAATAACATGAAAGAGGATATATAAACATATGACTTAATAACATATGAAAGAGGATATATGAACCTATGACTTAATAACATATGAAAGAGGATATATGAACCTATGACTTAACATATGAAAGAGGATATATGAACATATGACTTAATAACACGAAAGAGGATATATGAATATATCACTTAATAACATGAAAGAGGATAAAATAGTAACGTATAATACAGACATTTGAAGAGACAATTAAGAGAATGTTTCCATGCTTCTAAGAGTGGCCGAGGAGCCATTTAGAACTTTATAAAGATGCATTGTGTGATACCAGGAACTAATTTAACTTCAAGGCGAAGCTGCTTCTGCTTTGTCAACCATCGACTGATCTCCTGAAAGTCCACCAGCGCTTTTTAAAAACTGAATTTTTCATCTATGGAGGGAGTAGACGGCAGATGTTTCCACAGATGCTCTTCACCAGTGGTCAGTGAGTGATGCAGCAGATGAGCGGGAGTTGACTGGCTCCAACCAGCTACTGTCTCAATGTCTCCAGCCCATAGTGTGGATTCTCTACAAGATCAGATAGCAGCTTCACTCCTGAATCCTTCAGCTGGTTCCCACTCAGGTCCAGAACCCTCAGATGGGAGGGATTGGACCTCAGCGCCGAGGCCAGAGAGCCACAGCTGATCTCTGATAAACTGCAGTACCTCAATCTAAATAAAGAAGGGAAAGTTTTATAAGGTTAAGTGAAACCAGTATTAATCTGAAAGGTTCATCAAAGGCATGATCTGTAAATATTTAATTTAGTTCCAGGTTAAAAAATGATAGTAATATGTAATTACCACAATTCCAACCTCTCAGGTTTGCACTGTTCCAAAGGAGAATCTATATTGTTCTGGCCCTCACTCTTCCCAGGTTCTCCCCACCTCTTTCCCTCCCATCTCATCATGGAGATCCATCTCACCTGTGGCTCATCTTTAAAGGCACAACCTGTCTTAGATGACTTCCTGTCTCCCTCACCATCTCCCTCCTCGTTGGCTGGTGTCTACCAGGCACCCTCACCTAGTTTTGTCTAATTTTGGTTACCATCTGTCGGCTTATTCATTGTCATTAAATCAATTTATCATGAATAAGTGGTCCCCGTGTGGCCCTCCCTCCTGAAGGAACTGGGCACAACACACACACTCAGAAAGTGTGAGGACCCTCGGATGGAATAATGGACATTTTTGAGAATGGTGTTTACCCCAGAGTTTCCAGTCGGCAGTTTGGAAAGTGGAGAAAACCACAGAGCAGCTTCACTCCTGAATCCTGCAGCTGGTTCTCACTCAGGTCCAGTTTTCTGAGATGGGAGGGATTGGACCTCAGCGCCGAGGCCAGAGAGCCACAGCTGATCTCTGATAACCTGCAGTACATCAATCTAAATAAAGAAGGGAAACTTTTATAAGGTTATAAGTGAAACCAGTATTAATCTGAAAGGTTAATCAAAGGCATGATCTGTAAATATTTAATTTAGTTACAGGTTAAAAAATGACAGTAATATGTAATTACCACAATTCCAACCTCTCAGGTTTGCACTGTTCCAAAGGAGAATATATATTGTTCTGGCCCTCACTCTTCCCAGGTTCTCCCCACCTCTTTCCCTCCCATCTCATCATGGAGATCCATCTCACCTGTGGCTCATCTTTAAAGAGGCACAACCTGTCTTAGATGACTTCCTGTCTCCCTCACCATCTCCCTCCTCGTTGGCTGGTGTCTACCAGGCACCCTCACCTAGTTTTGTCTAATTTTGGTTACCATCTGTCGGCTTTTTCATTGTCCTTAAATCAATTTATCATGAATAAGTGGTCCCCGTGTGGCCCTCCCTCCTGAAGGAACTGGGCACAACACACACACTCAGAAAGTGTGAGGACCCTCGGATGGAATAATGGACATTTTTGAGAATGGTGTTTACCCCAGAGTTTCCAGTCGGCAGTTTGGAAAGTGGAGAAAACCACAAAGCAGCTTCACTCCTGGATCCTTCAGCTGGTTCCCACCCAGGTCCAGTTCTCTGAGATGGGAGGGATTGGACCTCAGCGCCGAGGCCAGAGAGCCACAGCTGGTCTCTGATAACCTGCAGCATTCTAATCTGAAAAATGCAGGATGAGGTTATACGGTGCAGGTCTGCATGTTATCTGCGTCAGTACTAAACCTACGTTAGTTCTTAGTTGGGTCAGACCTGAATTCACGATATTCCAAGGAATTTTTTTAATGTGGTGCATCACAGCAGTGTTGAGAACAGCCTCACTTCACCATCTTAGCAGCTGGTATATAGGTAGAAAAATGAAGACTGACCTGAGCCTCTCCAGTTTACAGTTTGGACTCTCCAGTCCAGAACAGAGCCGCTTCACTCCTGAATCCTGTAACGTGTTGTGGCTCAGGTCCAGAACCCTCAGATTGGAGTGGTTGGACTTCAGAGCTGAGGCCACAGAATCACAGCTGGTCTCTGATAAACTGCAGCCTCTTAGTCTAAAATAACAATTATTTTGAGAGAAGACAAATAAAAATCAACATGTACCAGAGCAAAACACAGCTTACAAGCAACAAACCTCTGGTTCTGCACCGGCTTATCTGCCGTATGTTCCTATTTTGGGTTCTTTCAGGGCGGTTGGACAAGATCTACATCGTATGTAAAGTGTGTGTGGGTCAAAATACCTTCCAGGTTTGTGAGACCACATTTCTCAGTAGCACTCAGCTCTTGTCAGGAGTTGGGACAAAGCGACCCACTCCTGATAGCTTGTGGGCGATGCTGCAGCGACCCTGCAATCCCTACACTCTCTGGTGAAACCAAATCAAAGGTTTTAGACACTGCTGGATGCTGGAAGGGTGGCTATAGTCTGGACGCATAGTTCCCCTGACTGCACATTTCTCCAACAATGATTGGCAGCTGGTGTCACTTGTTCTCCAGATGAGAGAAGGAAAGAGAGCCCCCCCACAGTGTGTTTGATTGCCCCACTGCAAGCTCAATGCTGCCAGAAAACATTGCAGGAGCATCAATTCCCCTCAGGGCATCAACAAGGACCTCAGGAAAAGGTGCAGCTGCCACCTACTAGAGACAAGCACACTGAGCTGAGATTCAAAGCCCTCTCCTCCCAAGAGAAGAGCTTGTTTGTTGGAGGCTCTTCTGGGCGATACCTGGTGCCACAGCTCCAGCTCAGCCCATCTCTGGAGCTGAGGTGGAGCTTAGCAAGTTTCATGGTTCTCCACCACTTCCTCTCGCTGAGGACCTTCTCAGCTGGTGGTTTCTGCTCCACCTTCCAAGTTGAGCAGGTGATACTTCTGCATTCCTGCCACCAGTGTCTCTGCAGAAAGAGTCTTCTCTACTGTTTTATATTATATTGTATAAAATTAGGATTTTTGGTTGATGTCTTAGATGTTGTTGACTAAGAGCAGGTTTTTCTTTAATAACATAGAAAGATTCGATGAGAAGAGCAAATGTATTATTTTATGAGCTACTTCCACTACTATTATATACACATACTTCCATATTGTCTTAGATTGCAAGCTGCATTTATTGCATCGTTCATAGAAAGTCATATTTGTGAGGAGAAAAACTCAAATAAGGTCATTTTCTTTAATGACCATTACAACAGAAGGAGGCGATGAACAAACAGATTTATCTAAATATTTGTGAAAACTTATGGATGGAAACATTTTTAACTAGTTACACCTGGGAAAGTACTGGATCATCTCTGACTGACCTGAGCGTCTCCAGCTCACAGAGAGGATCCTGGAGAGCACCACAGAGCAGCTTCACTGCTGGATCCTTCAGCTGGTTCCCACCCAGGTCCAGAACCCTCAGATGGGAGGGATTGGACCTCAGCGCCGAGGCCAGAGAGTCACAGCTGATCTCTGATAAACTGCAGTCCCACAGCCTGGAAAAGGAATAAATGGGGCAAATAAAAACACACAGAGAAAAGCAGAAAATGTAAAGAAATTTAGAAAAGACCAACAGAGGCCTCCTGACCTGAGCGTCTCCAGTCTGCAGTTTGGATGCATCATTGCAGAAGACAGTAACTTTACGTCGGCATCTGTCAGGCTTTGGTTCTCCCTTAAGCTCAGCTCCCGTAGATGAGAAGGGTTTGACGTCATTGCTGAGGCCACAACTTCACAATGACTCGTTGAAAGAACACTACCAGACAGTCTGTTGTGTATGAAACAAAAATAGGGTTCAAAAATAGAGTCAAACTTTGGGATTTCTAATCAACTTATCTGAGAATTGAAGAGAATTATTTTATCTTGTTAGCATCTTTTATCTTATTAGCATGTGTTATACTCTATGTTTTTGTTTTATGTTACAGGTAGTTTAGAAGTTAGGAATACTATATAATCTTTAGCAGGAATACACATAAGCAAGTCAGTTGACCCTTCCTTGACATAAATACTGCTTAGACAGTTGGAGCCAGGCAGACAGGAAATGGTAGACCCTCATCGTAAAATATGACAGCATAATTTACTGGTGATTGATAAGTTCCTGGACAGGAATATAACCTCTGACCTGGCCATCTGGGAAGACAATGGAGAAGAAGGACTGCACCAACACCAAATGAGGCAGGAAGAAGAAGATGAAGTCACCCAAGAAGAAGGACTGGATTGGACTGAATTAGCATCAATAATTTACATATGTCTTTCTATATAAACTGGGCCAAGGGATAGTTAGGTTGTCAGACTTCATGCCCTGACAATTGACTCTGTTATTGTAGGGTTATGAACTGGCCCAGAGCTCTGTAATATTTGTATCTTGAATTGATTCTGTTTGCTAAATACATTTTGAAATTGGCATTTGTTTACTTGAAGTCTTCATTTAAAGAACACGCGGATTGGCAGTGACATATGAGAAGTATTGCAATCCAACAATTTGGTGACCCCGACGTGATGAAGACAGAGAAGTCATCTGAGGAGAAAAATTCAACAATGGTCACTTCGGAGGACAACTGACGACAAAGGGATCCCTAATAAAAGGTAAGCAGACACCTGTTTAATCAAAAGTTCTGCACATTGGCAATTTCCAAATTTGTCGTCACTGTCAATTGAAGTGTCCTAGTTATAAATTCCAGATACAAATATAGAAAATATTGAAACGACTGCAGGAATTACGGTTAGAGTCCGGAAAATAGACGGTTAGAGGCCGGAAGTACTGTTGAAAAAACAGGGAATAAACGGTTAGAGTCCGGAAGTACTGTTGAAAAAACAGGGAATAGACGGTTAGAGTAAACCGGAACCAGTACAGTGCTGTATTGCTGTATACACAGCACTGTATATGAAAAAGATTTGGGTTGGGACTGACGGGACGGACACTCCCGACGCCCGAGATTTGTGTTTTTGTGTGGGTTGGAAAAGTGCCAGAGTGAACGTGAATTAAAAGGCTCTTTGTCCTTGAGAATTAACCCCCAGAGTGGAACCGGACCAACGAAGTTTGGTCTAGAAGCTTGTTTCACTGAGGCATTGAGTTGACCGTTGGAGTCATTCACATTCAATCTCACTTGGGAGCATAGTTAAAGATGGAACTGGAATGTGGCAAAACGTGTTGGGATCAGGGAGAATGTTCTCCCTATCCCCGGTCTGTGGAAGAACAGTGGAAGTGGACTCTTGATCAGGTGGTGAGTGGCATGAAAGAACAGGACACGGAAAGAGAATTGGATACAATAAAAAAGTTGTGGAAGGAAGCTCAGAAGCAGAAGATACTTCCCCCTCCAGAGGTGAAGGTTAATTTAGCTGAAGCATTGTGTAAGTGGGAGTCAGAAATTCACACCATATTACAGGATCATCTTGATAATCCAAAATTAGGGTTTATAGCAGGAAAATCATGGCAAAAACAGGGTAAGGAGTTAGAAGATAAGCCTCGAAGGATACATGTTGTGGCTGTGGCAGGTGCAGCAGTGCACTATTGCAGATCTAGGGGGGTCACACGAGTGCCCAATGTAGATAAGCCTTCATTAGAAGATCCAAATCAGACGCTGACACTTAACACCACTCTTTATCCATCATTACCTACTACCTCTTCCCCACCCCCATATCAATTGCCAGTTTTGACTATTAACAGTGGTCAGTTAGATGTGGACAGAGATGAAGAAATGCAGGAGTTACGTGAGACAGTGTGGGAACTTCGGAGACAGGTTAGAAGGATCAAACAGGGACAGGAAGAGGTTGAAGATAACTTAGGAAAAATTGAATTTAGAGAGGAAGCTCAGATGGTTCGCCCTAAAATCTCCCAACAAACTATATTTAAAAAACAGGACAGTCAAAAATCTACATTAAATGTCTTTAAAACACTTAGCAATCAAACAAAACAAGTGAAAAGAGTTGATCCCTCAGGAGGATTTGCCAGGGCTGAGCACAGGGAGGAGAAGGCAAGATTGATTTACGGCAGTGATAAAGAGGAGAGCGAGAATAAGACAGATACCTTCCAAATTCCGGCTACATTTATTGGAGAATTGGAGGTTCAGGAGCCTGTTAAAGCTCAGACAGAATTATATGAATTAGAATCATGGGAAGAGAGTGAGTGTGAGTATAGAGGTGTACCATTGACAGGGACCATAAATAATGAGGAGGCGGGTCAAACAGGAATACACACAAGGAGTAAGGGGCCCGTTTCAGGAATGCCGCAGCTACAGGCCCCTCTGATACAGAAAAGAGGAGGACAGGAACCAGTATATGTTCCATTTGCTATCACAGACACTAATTGTTTGGTGGATAAGATGCCCCCACCCGCAGAGGGAGGCGGCAAGTGGATGTCTACCCTTTTCAGTTTAACACAGAGCATGCAGCTGGCGGTGGGAGACTTTAGAGGAATTTTAGGGAGACAAGTGTCTCTCTGGGATTTGGATAAAGTTGAGGTAGCAGCAGGCATTAAAGATAGACCTAATGCTGCACGTTTTGGCCCATGTGCAACCAGGGTTGGTGAAGCTATGAGATATTTCCAGTATCTCCAGGAGCAATGCAGAACTTAAGATTTAAGTGGGAGGAAAGTGAGTCGGCACATGGATTCCTTGCAAGGTGTAAAGAGGAATGGATGTGTGCCACAGGGTGCCATCCTGGCTCAGATAATTTACACACCACTTTGTTCCATCAGGCAATAATTTTAGGACTTCCACAGTCAGTGAAAGAAGCCATGGAAGGAAATCCTGACCTTCCAGGTAGCACAGCGGACGTCTGGGAGAGACATCTCTCTCACCACAACAATACAAGTTAAACAACAGGGAAAGAAAGAGGGCGTGATGACAGCCCAGGAACACCTCCTAAAAATGCAGTTAGATGAGGCACGGAAAAAGCTAAATGATAAACTAAAGGAGGAAAAACAGATGGTTCAGCGGTTTTCTCAGCCGGTGCAGCCAGATCAGTTAGGTCCGCAGTAAGATTTTGTTCCGATAAACCCACATTGGGTGAGTCCTAGGGGAGGCATGTGTGGGAGACACGGCGGGCAGGGATACGGCTTGATAGGCGGGTACTTGAGCCGAGATCAGTGTCATGCCTCCAAAGGGTATGGTCATTGGCAAAGGGACTGTCCATATCACAACTACCCGGAGGTACCAGGCAGTGTTCCACCATCTCATGGAATTTATCACTGGAGCTGATTTTATCTGACACCGTCGAGCTTGTGGAGTTCTCAGGAAGCCCGGAGAGACTGCCGTTTTCTGGGCCATTAGTGACTCATTTTGCTGGACAGACTGTGTTGCACCCCTTTGTCATTTCACCACATTGCCCTATCAACCTGTTGGGACGAGATCTCCTTGTGAGGACAGGAGCAGCAATTCTGTGTGGAGACAAAGGTCTGGTGGTGCAATTTCCTAATGGAATGAAACTGAACTGCTGTATTTCACACCCAGGTGTGAAGGGACAAATGCTGATGAGTCCGACACCCTCTCCAGAACAGGGGGTGTGGGCGGACATTTATTGGGGAGAACTTGAGCCTAAGACCTCACCTGGTGTCGGTGTTGTGGCATTGTTTCAGAGCTGGGGGCCCTGGTTGTCGATGCTAAGTCCCTTTGCCCCGCCAGTTGATCCCTATCATGTCACTCTATTTTACGACCATGAGAATAATGAGGTGTATCAGGATGCGTTTAGAGAAAAGTTACAGGGAAGTTTCTGGATGATTACATCACCGTGTTTGTGTGTTGGGCCTGAGGGTGTGGCTGCACAGGTCGACTTTGCTGAACAGAATGATTGGTATGAGAGACTGTAAAGGAAATGTTGTCATTTCTGGGTCTCGCGAGCTATAGTAGACATTTTATTCCTACATATTCAGAAAAGACTACGCCCTTACGTGCAATGGTGAATGAACAGGGAATGCGTGATTTGGCAGCCCGGCTAACATGGACAACTGAGGGAGAGAAAGCGTTCATTGCTCTTAAACAGGCACTCACTACAGCTGCACATTTGGCAGTTCCGGAATATAAGGATACTTTCTTTTTGGATGTTTCTGAAGGAGAACATACAGTAAATGGTGTTCTGTTTCAGAAAAAAGGGGGTGAAAGGAAAGTATTAATGTATGCAAGTATAATGCTGGACCCCATTGAAAACAGGCAGCCACCATGTGTAAGGCATGTAGCAGGGCTAGCAAAACCTTTACAAAAAACAGCACATTTAGTGATGGGTTACGCTCTGACAGTTCTTACAACACATAGTGTGGTATCACTGGTCAGCTCAGCAGCATTCACCATGACCTCACTTAGGCAGACCAGGATGGACAAGATTTTAACGGCACCACACATAACATACACACATGAAGGGATCAATATGGCAGATGGTATGGGAGAGGGTGAACCACACAGATGTGAGGAGAAAGTGAAGAAAGATGAAAAAATTAGAGTAGATCTTAAGGCGGAGCCGTTAAAGGATCCAGATGAAATACTATTCACCGACGGCTGTTGTTTCAGACACCCACAAGAGGGGCTGAAAGCTGCCTAAGCAATAGTTAGAAAATCGGAAGAAGATTTTGAGGAAGTGGAAACAGGAAACCTAACAGGTAAAGAGTCAGCACGACTTGCAGAATTGAAGGCAGTTATTAGAGCGTTAGAAATATCAAAGGGAAAGAGAGTGACCATTTATACAGATTCAGCGTATGTAGTTGGAGCGATTCACTTAGAACTTTGTCAATGGTTGCGGGCAGGTTTTAACACAGCATCAGGATCTCCTATAAAACATGAGGCAGAGATGAGGCAACTGACACAGGCACTCATGGAACCAGCGGCGGTCGCAGTCGTAAAGTGCAAAGGTCACAGCATAGAGAACTCTCTGGAGGGAAGAGGTAATGAGGCTGCAGATCAGGCAGCAAAGAAGGCTGCAGGTTATAAACCAAGTTACAATTTGTTGTTGGTAGAGAAAACGGTTCATGAAATGCTTCCAAGATACGATAGGGAAAGACTTGGTTGTGATCAAGAAGAAGCTTCTCCACATGAAAAAACAGTTTGGAAGGAAAGGGGGGCTGTGAAAGTTGAAGGAATTTGGCGGGGCCCAGACGGCAGACCTGTTCTCCCGCCCGGTCTGGTAGATGCCGTTCTGGAAGAGGCCCACGGCCTGACACTGCGGGAAACCACGAATGATGCAGAGAATGTTCAATATGCACACGATTTAATGTAAAATCAACAATTCGACTACATGAGGGCAAGTTTCCAGTTGCCCCCATGGCAGGGCAGGAAAATTCTAGATTTCACCGACATGATTGATAGAGTCAATGGGTTCCGATACCTCTTGGTGGCAGTGGATGCATACACTGGCTGCCCAGAGGCGGTTCCCGTAAAAGCAGAAGATGCAAAAAGTGTTATTAAATTTTTAATTAATCCGACACATGGTTTCCCCAAACAAATTAGGTCTGATAATAGAACTCATTTTAAGAATAAAGATTTACAAGAAGTAGAGAAGGCGTTAGGCGAAGGTAGAAAGAATGAATCAAACACTGAAGAGCAAAATTGGCAAGATATTTGCTCACAGTGGAATGAAATGGACACAGGCGCTTCCAATAGCCTTGATGTCAGTAAGAAGCTCTGTTAAGCTCCCGAACAGGATTCACCCCCTTTGAGCTCGAGTGGGGTGTTCTCTTTCCAGGACTAGGAGCAGAAAATCCATAGGCCAGCCCAGCACTTGTATGAAATAAATCTTATTTTGTTCAACTAAAAACGACTCTCTCAGTTTTCTCCCAACAGGCAACCTCTGTAACCAGTCAGTGAGGATCCAGGAATTCCACACACAGCTGAGTGGGTTCTTCTGAGAGTCATCAAGTAAAAATGGTCAGAGCCCAGGTGGACTGGTCCCTTTGAAGTTGCAGAGCGAACATCACATGTTAACCCTAACATCCTAACATACTGACACTCTAACACATTAACCCTAACTCTGGTATCACTGGAATCAATGTACCCCAGCAGATAATCCACAGAGAACGCTTGGACAGATCCGGGAACATCTAAAGAAGATGGCACCATGATTAAACTTCTATTATTCTTGATTACAGCAAAGGGAGCGGTCAAGGAATTGTTATATTGGCCTAGCTTAGGCTAGGCCAAAAGGGGGATTGAAGAGAATTATTTTATCTTGTTAGCATCTTTTATCTTATTAGCATGTGTTATACTATATGTTTTTGTTTTATGTTACAGGTAGTTTAGAAGTTAGGGATAGTATATAATCTTTAGCAGGAATACACATAAGCAAGTCAGTTGACCCTTCCTTGACATGAATACTGCTTAGACAGTTGGAGCCAGGTAGACAGGAAATGGTAGACCCTCATCGTAAAATATGACAGCATAATTTACTGGTGATTGATAAGTTCCTGGACAGGAATATGACCTCTGATCTGGCCATCTGAGAAGACAATGGAGAAGAAGGACTGCACCAACACCAGATGAGGCAGGAAGAAGAAGATGAAGTCACCCAAGAAGAAGGACTGGATTGGACTGAATTAGCATCAATAATTTACATATGTCTTTCTATATAAACTGGGCCAAGGGATAGTTAGGTTGTCAGACTTCATGCCCTGACAATTGACTTTGTTGTTGCTAGGGTTATGAACTGGCCCAGAGCTCTGTATATTTGTATCTTGAATTGATTCTATTTGTTAAATACATTTTGAAATTGGCATTTGTTTACTTGAAGTCTTCATTTAAAGAACACGCGGATTGGCAGTGAGACACGAGAGGTAATGCAATCCAACAGAATCTACCCCAACACAAATGTAGCTCATTTCCTGGAAAAGCTAAATTCAACACCGTAGAGCAACAGTTTGAACGACCATCAGATCTGAAATGCAACTGAATTATTCTTAACATTTGTCTTATTTTAGAACAGCTCATAATTACTCAATATTTAAAATGATTATAGCAAATGGTTTGAAGAAACCTGCATCTTTTTATCTGTCTATCGGCTCTTTGGATATTTTGCATTTCATCCAATTTGTACGATCATGCGTCAAGTCTTAATTCAGCGATCCGATCGATGACATCAGAGTCTCTGGTTGCATCGATTGCCCTCAGCTTCTGTTATATCTGCCTGTTTCCCTTCAAATCATTTTCACTGCACCTTTTGTTGCTAGTGATGAAGTTGCCACCTAACGGGTGTGGAAAGGCTCAAACAACTTTGTGGGTCACATAAAGGCTCCAAACGGAACCGCCACAAAGACCTAAAACACCCATTTAAACCAACGAGGCCGGCTGTTTTTACGTTGAACAAATGAAGCAAAATAGTCACGTGTCATTAGTTAAAATGTGTTTTTCTGTTGTTAGAATACGATGTATACAAACAAACAAAAGTTATTTAATGACATGACAGTAATTTCATGATAGTCAGTTAACTTGTGGCTCCTATTATTCCTGCCTAATGTTGGTTTGTCTGGATTGACCTTTGAACTTATATCCAGCCAGTGTTGAACATTTCTGGATGCATTGTTGTTTTTTTTAATTTATGGACCCTGAAATGGAAATAAAGAATTGAAGGAATGACCACTGGAGGGGGTATTGCTACCTGACATGATCCACTCGCTTGATTTAAGCGCCGATGTCCGGCCCCAAAAATCTTTACTTACACGGCCTTCCTGCAGTTCCTCACAGCTGGAATCAGGCGACGTCGTCCCTCATCTGAGGTGTTGTACTGCTGCAGGTTCAGCTCATCCAGAACCTCCTCTGACATCTGCAGCAGGTAGGCCAGAGCTGAACAGTGGATCACTGACAGTTCCCTCTCTGATTTCTCCCCTGACTTCAGGAACTCTTGGATCTCCTGATGGACTGACTGATCCTTCATCTCCATCAGACAGTGGAAGATGTTGATGCTTCTGTCTGGGGAGATTTCATCACTGTTCACTTCCTTCAGGTTGTTGAGGACCTTCTGGATGGTTTCTGGATGGCTGTTCCTCTGATCCAACAGTCCACCCAAGATCCTCTGATTGGACTCCAGAGAGAGACCATGAAGGAAGCGAATAAACAAGTCCAGGTGGCCATTTTTACTGTCAAGAGATTTCATGAGTGCTCTCATGAGGAAGTCATCAAGAGATTTGACTGGATTGTTTTTTGCAAACAACCCAGCAAACCCAAAAAAGCGGTTTGGTTTGGAATATTTCAGGAACTGATTTATAACCACTGTGTCTTTCCTGGTGTAACGGTGGAACATGTAGACTGCAGCCAGAAACTCCTGAATGCTCAGATGAACAAAGCAGTAGACTGATTTCTGGAAGATCACACGCTCTCTTTTGAAGATCTCTGTACAAACTCCTGAGTACACCGACACCTCGGAGACGTCCAGTCCACATCGCTCCAGGTCTTCTGAGTAGAACATGATGTTTCCTTTCTCCAGATGTTCAAACGCCAGCAGACCCAACTTCAGAAGGAGTTCTTTGTCAGCCTCAGTCAGTTCCTCTGGTCTCTGCTTTCCTCCATACTTCTGCTTCTTCCTCTTTATCTGAACCATCAGGAAGTGTGAGTAGAGGTCAGTCAGGGTTTTGGGCAGCTCTCCTCTCTGGTCTCTGGTCATCATGTCCTCCAGAACTATAGCAGTGATCCAGCAGAAAACTGGGATCAGACACATGATGTGGAGGCTCCTGGAGGCCTCGATGTGTGAGATGATTCTCTTGGACAGATCTTCATCACTGAACCTCCTCCTAAAGTACTCCTCCTTCTGGGAGTCAGTGAAGCCTCGTACATCTGTGATCCTGTCAACACACGAGGGAGGAATCTGATAGGCTGCTGCAGGTCTGGAGGTGATCCAGATAAGAGCTGAGGGAAGCAGGTACCCCTGGATGAGGTTCACCAGGAGCACGTCAACTGACGATACTTGTGTGACATCAGAGATGACCTGATGCTTGTTGAAATCCAGTGAAAATCTGCTTTCATCCAGGCCATCAAAGATGAACAGAAGTTTCCAGACAGTCAGATCTTCTGCTCTGATCTTCTGTAATGTTGGATGGAAAACATGAAGCAGTGAGAGAAGACTGTGCTGCTCATCTCTGATCAAGTTCAGCTCCCTGCATGAGAGCGGAAGCACCAGACTGATGTCTTGGTTCTCCAAACCTTCTGCCCAGTCCAGACTGAACTTCTGCACTGAGAAGGTTTTTCCAACGCCGGCGACACCGTTGGTCAGAACCACTCTGATGTGTCTCTGTTGCTCAGATAAGACTTTGAAGATGTCCTGGCACTTGATTGGAGTGTCCTGGATGTTCTTCTTGGAGGTTCTCTCAAGCTGTCTCACCTCATGTTGTGTGTCCACCTCCTCACTTTGTCCCTCAGTGAGGTAGAGCTCAGTGTAGATCTTGTTCAGCAGGGTTCCACTTCCTGCTTCATTAGTTCCTTCAGTCACATGTTCACATCTTCTCTTCAGACTGATCTTATGACCTTCTATCACCTCCTGCAGATCACCTCCTGAACATAAGTAAACCAATGATTTCCATCTTTAATAAATCATCAACACAACTACAAATTCATGACATCACAAATTAAATCTCATATTGAACAGTTTTACTTTGTTTGGGCTTCATTTCAGCATCTCCAGATCTGCTTCCAGATTGTGAACAAGAGGACTCTCCTGGTGGAGCTGACTGGTCCCAGTTTGATAGGATGTGCTCCCCCCTCTCACTATGAAACACATCTCTATTAGTCCTTTGATTTATAGGATGAAAGAACCTGATCAAGACTCAATATTGTTCCAGCACTTATGTCTGAATTCATCTTTCAGTTTAAACATGATTCTTGTTTCTAATCAACAATATTCACATTAAGTCTGTAACTATATGACTGTCTGAGGTTTAAGTGTTAAACATTTCCAATAATAAACTCACAACCTGCTGCTGTTAATGTGACTAACAGCTGGCACACAAACACATCATCACGCTTTAGTTTTCTTACATTTCCTCTGAACTTCTGAAATCTATTAGTCCATATTTGGACTGGTCACTCTTCAGGGACACCCAGCTGGGCACTGTGGACTCTGCTCTCTCTTCCTCTTCCATCACACATTCGCTCATTTTTAAATGTGAGTCTCAACGGTTAAGCAGGAACAGTCTGCTGACACAGAAAAGAAGATTAAAGAACATGATTCTCAGCATGAAGACAAGCAGAGGTCTGTCCAATGACGTATTGTCGGCTCATTCACATCAAAATCTATTATATGATGTCACCCTGTACATCAGGGGTGGGGAACCCTTTTCATATCGAGGGCCATTTCAATTTTTATAAAGTCCTCCGAGGGCCATACTATTATGAACACATACCTAGGGATGCAAAAAAAAAGACAAAAAAAAAAAGTCTATAACCACTGTGTTACCAAGTCTCATGATTGCCGCATTTGAGTTTGAATTATTTATTTAGCACACATGCATATAAAATCACCAAAAAAATAGAATAAAATGACAAGTAAAATACGTTTTCATGATCATACAAAACAATAAAAAGAGATGCAGAGTTGAGGCAAGAGACCCGTAAGGGCCTGTTCGAGGCCTCTACTCACAAAAACTGCAATACAACAAGATAATCAAGAAAATAAATGAAAAAGAAAGATAAAGACAATAATAATAACAACTAGAAAGCACTCGGAGAGCGCATACCTCCGCCAAGCGCAACAATTCCTGGCATATTGTGATTTCCACCATAAATATTAGTCCCACATATACTTTGACTACATATTTAGATTCCTTGACCATAAAAACATACCGTTAGCCACTGGAATCATAATATATGTCTTAGTTCAATAGTTATTCACGAAAAAAAATTCACGCTTTGAAACAATTTTACTTTGTACGGCGCGAGCGCCTCAGCGGCGGCTACGAGGCGCGTTCACGAACTCTCCTTCGGCGTGAGGTTTCAGCTTCGTGGCTATTAATTCACTCACCACAAAACTTCCACGCGTAATATTCTCTCTGTCGGTACATGGTCGTGTGAAAGCTGCTTGTTGAGCCTCCAAACTCCGGCGAAGAGCGTTAATTTTATCCAAACTCATCTGTCCTTTCAACTCGTCGAGTTTAGCCTGTTTCGCTAAGCATTTTTCGTCCGTGTCAATCAGTCCAGCCCACTACGTATATCACATGCTGTGTTCACTGACCCTGACCTTGACTCGGACATAACATAACCGTCTGTTTTATCTCAGAAAACGGGAAAATATTTCCTCGTTAAGAAAGAAATTTCAGGATACGAAAGGCAAAAATACGCTACCGCTGCTACTCGCAGCTCGCGGAGTTTAGCGAACGGTCCCACTGTATAAGTGCACATATAAAATATAAAAATCTTATTGCGTGGCGGGCCGGTAGAAATGGTCTCGTAGGCCGTATACGGCCCGGAGGCCGGAGGTTCCCCACCCCTGCTGTACATCATACAGGCCACATATATATTGGAAAAAGTTTTGGGACATCTTAAAAGTTTACACCATGTTAAATATAAAATAGTTGTGGAAAAAATGTTTCTCCTGGGTGTTTCAAAAGGTGCGGTGGCATTAGACGGACATACACAAATACAAATTAAATCATTTTTTATCTGGTTATGGTTTACGAGAAAACCTAAATTCTTTCAAGATGTCAGTTCTCAACATTAAATTCAACAAATAAGATGAGAATGCATTCAAAACTAAACAGAAATACGTCATCACATCATCAAAGTGGGTCAAATGCAGCATCATCTTCTGTCATCTCAGACAGGATTCCAAGAAGAGGATCTTCATTTTCAACAACGCACCTTGACATCTCATCATGGCTCGTCTGTCAGATTACAAGCAGCTTTTTTTGATCAGGCGCATCATGTTTCTCACCAACACATGATGGTGCTGGAAAAAACATTTGTAGCCTGACCTAGAGGTCAAAACTCTGCATGGCGTGCACAGCTACTAGTTGCAGCTGGTGGTTGTGGCGGAGGAGATCCCAAACATATCTAGCAAGCTTGTTTTGGAGCAGAGCTTGTCCACCACCTCTGACCCCACTCATCACAGAAGTCCCACCATATCCATGGCCAGGTGTGTTGGCAGCATTGGAGCCAGCCTCAGGAAAAAGGTGTGTCAATATCTCAGAAGTGATGATCAAGTTGACACAACCCAACAGAAGTCAAGCAACCCAACATGCTGAATAGAATAGATGACACACAGCAAAGGGCAAAAAACACCCAATTCTGCTCAGACTAATCTGATCTGACCACATGTACAGGACCAAAAATATCAAAACACCATGGGTTTAGGTTTAGTTTTGTTTTCTTGACTGCTTCATTCAAAACAGAACACATTTCATAAATCCATAATAACAAATTCATATTCCACAAAGAACCAGTTGTTAAAACAATAAAATGGAATGCCTTGATCTCTCCCCCTTTACATACTCTCCTTTTTTAATAAAGGACTGATTGTCCCCCTGGTGGAGGGACAAAGAGAGGAGGCTAAAACTTCCGCGTTTGTGTCCCTCTTTCCGTGGATTTTTCCACGAACAAATAATATTGTCGACTTATTGTGAGTATTAAAATGTGCTTCCTCAACCTCTAAAATGTTGGCTCAGGGTTAGCGGAAAACGCAGTTAGAGGAAACACGCTACAAAGTTTGATCATCCGTCACAACATTCCCGTCGACCAGCCGCAATGTGCGTCCGAAACACGCGCACGCTCATTGCGCACACGCAGCTTATTAAGCCGCATCTCGCAGCGGAACATTGATTCGAGACGACAGCAGTGAAAGAACCAAATGCTACCTGAATATTAGAGGTTTTCCATCAGGGCTCGGTCACTCAAGATGGAGCCCGAAGTTGAGAACTTTCACTTTCGCTTCTTCGTCCTCTACACGTCCCGTGTTTGTGGTTGGACGAGTCATATCCAGCACAGGCGCCTCTCTTCAGAACAATTTGGTCCACGTTTTAACTGAAATACTGGGAAACAACTGGAGTTCGTCTGACAGATGTTCGTTTTTGGGTGCGGAATCAAACTGGGTCAACTTTTTGATCTATAGGATCCCCTCTGGTTCAAAGTGTCCCCTATAGGATATTGACAGTACTGACCTTTTGGGGGCTGCACACACCTCTTAATGGTGACGGCACCAACGGAGCTGATCCAGTTGTCATCAGCTGGCCAGTCTGACTCCAGCTCATTAGGGGAAATTTGCTGATCTGGAGGAGAAGCTTTCAAAACTTGACGGGCTGGGGGGGAAATGACTGTAATTTTGGAATCAGCGTGCCAATTTTATTTTTAATCAGAATAATTTAGAATAATTTCAACAGGATATTTTCAAATTGTTCCCCAGTGGAGCTGCCAACTGAATATGGTGACCTGCTCCTACACACAGAAATCCGATGGCTCAGCAGGGGACGGATTTTGCTTCCTTTTTTGTCCCTTTTGAGTGAAATAAAAGAGTTCATGCAGTCCAGAGGGGAAGACGCCGCGCTGCTGGAGGACACTGGCTGGACACTGGACCTTGCATTTTTAACGGACATTACTGGAAACGGAACAGTTTGAACTGGGAGCTGCAAGGCAAAGGTGAGACTGTTGCTGAGAGGATCAGTGCTGTAAATGCATCTAAAGCCAAGATGAACATTTTCTCTCTGCATTTACAGACAAAAGGTGCTGCACTTCCCCTCTGTGCAGATGGTGCTGAGAGACAACGCTTCTACATGTGAGGCTTTGGACTAAAGCGCAGAAAAGTGCTCTCAGCTCATAAAAAGACTTGGGCAAGAGTTTGAGAACAGGTTTTGTGACCTGGATCAGCTTGAGCCATGTGTGTCATTCATTTCTAACCCTTTCATGAACGTGGACATATCATGCATTGCTCAGCAGTTCAGTGCAACCTTCAGCCTGGATGCTGCACAGATGCAAATTGAAATTGTAACATTGTGAAATGAGCTGCAGCTCAAAGCCTCTCAGGCTGCACCAAACTTTTGGTGCCTTGTTGACACAGAAAAGTACAGTGGTGTATGTACAGCAGCTGTGAAGGTTGCAAGCCTTTTTGGTTCAACCTCTCTTTGTGAATCAGCCTTTTCTGACATGAACTTCATCAAGAACCAACACAGAAGACGCCTCCCTGATGCACATCTGCCAGACTCACTCAGAGCTGCACTGTCAAGTTCCCCACCAGAGGACAACACACTGGTAACCGCAGCAACGCCAGGCTTCCCCCCAACGGACAAAGAAACGGACACCAGATTTGGTGTCTCCTTCAGAATTTGTTACATGTGTTTGTAAAATATAACAATTGTTTATGTTAAAATGTTCATGTGAAAAAATCTGCAGACTTAAGTATGAAGTTCAAAACGTAATCAGATTTTTTTTTAAATCTGAAAGTTTATCTTTGTATTTTACATGATTTATTATTTGTACAAACGTGGTGCAAAGTAATTCATGATTTGTTAAAAATGTCAGTGGCTGGTAAAAATGGGACAT
>NW_026622029.1:0-23651 GCF_003711565.1 Takifugu flavidus | reverse complement strand
ACAACGTAGGCCCCTAAATTTCTTACTTGAGGCCACCAACTCTTTTCTCTTTTCTTCTGAACCACAGTGTTAGGGTTCTAACAGTCTAACTTTCTCCAATAGTTTTCTCTTCTCTAGTTTTCACAAATGTTTCACAAAATGTTTGTTCTGTGGAAGGTTTCTGTTCTGTGTTGTTTCTTTCTTCACAGCCTTCTTCAGTCACACACACCATTCTCGGTTTGATCAGTTTCAACACACCCCAGTCATTGGAAGACATCGTAGCCGACAACATAGGGCCCTCACTGGAAGATTCTTCCCGCTGATAGAGAATCAGCTCCCCCGTCTTGTAACGGAACACATACCCAAAACTCCCTGTTTGACTATAAGGCTCCAAAGACCATTCTTGCTGCAAAGGCTCAGAAGGTGACGCCTGAGAACGCTGTACAAACACCGTGGATTTTTCAACTACTTTTCCACACAATTCTCTTATAACGGTCACAGCCGTCTCACCAATCACGGATGTAGAACTACTCATGTTGTCCACAGATGGCTATGCCAGGACTATGGCAAAACTGTTTTGTAACTGTTTTGTAACTGTTGCCCTTATTTAAAAAAGGTGGGCAAGGTACGGAAGGGGCGGGATCCACCCTCCTCCCTTTTTAACTGTTTCCCTTTTTAAAAAAAGGCGGGAAAGGGAGAAAGGCGGGAAGGGAGGTGGGGGGGGGGGGGGGGAACAGATGTGGGCGGTTCAGGGAAAGGTCAACCTGTCACTTTGACAAGAAGTACCCCATTTCTTCTCTCTTATATAAAACCACCTGGGAGATCTACCCAACGCCAGATGAATATATTAACTGCCGTGGGCACCTTCTGTGTTTTACAGGAGAACTTGATTTTTGTGGTTCAAGTGGGATTGATTCACCTCACAGTTTTTGTGTTCATTACATTTTTCTTTAAGCCGAAGTCTCTTTTTACATTGCTACAACTGAAATGCTGCCCACAGCTAAGCTCTCCCCAAATCTTTAGGCTGATGGTATTCAAGTGCAATGTTGGGTATATTCATTGCAACAATTTAAGGAGGCTCAAAAAAAACAAACTTTGGACAAACTTTGGACTTAATAAAGTGATAGGGAGTAGGAGACGAACCAGAGTACATGTTCCTGACCAATCGGGTGGGATTGCTGGCATCAGAGTGTGTGGATCACAGTGGCAAAACAAATCAGCTCGATGAACTGGAAAGTGTGAAGCGTTACTCCATGTAGTGACATTTACCACATGTACTTACACCATGTTGGGCAAGTCACCTACCAACCTTCTTCCCGTTCGTGACAAGCAGGTAAAATTGGATCTGACTGAAACAAATGTAGGAGGAGCTGTCTTATTCGAGACCACTGGAAAAAGAGCTGACAAAGTGGAACAATTAACAGGATTATCATACATGTGTAAACTTGACATACAATGAAATCCCTGGGGGTCTGCTTCTACAAGCAACGGGGCCGGGGCAGTATATAAAGTAGGTCTAGCAGCAGAGCAGGCAACACAATTTGTCATTTTTTGATCCTTTGCTGTAGCCTGGATCCATTCCAAATATTTACATCCCCATAGCCTGTAGCAATCTTCACCACATCTTCCGTCGTAAATTTACTGAAATCTACTGCTACTACATTAGGATCAGCCACTGGAGTTGCCAAAGTTGGTACAGGGATTGAATTGTTCCTAAAATTTATTTGAATTATACCTTTAGGATCTTGACCTCCAACATGTACACCTAACACTATGAATAACCTATCATCACCTTCATTATTTATTATCTCCGTAAAATAATACATACTTTTAATAGAGAATAATAAAGGATTCAACCCCTTATGGTTCCGCCCTGCTAAAAGTCCTCTAGTGAATGTAATTTTTTCCCAGTTTTCTTTTGACCAGCCATGTGGAGGAGAGGCACTCCAGGCCTGCCCTGTCCACCAGTTAACATAATCCCAAACCGGACACATTGCCCCAAAACGTGGCCCATAACCATTTTGGCAAATCTGATGGACATTTCTGTACATACATAAGTAAACATCCATGTTCCTCCAATTTCCAGGGTCTCTACAGCCACCTATGACCTCACATAAATCAAACTGAAATGTTGTATCACTCCCTTTGATGTAATCAAGAATCACCCCTGTGTAACCCAGGCAGATGTCTCCCACGTTGCCTTGAGATCCTCCCCACAACACACACAAAAGTAGAACTTTAATCATTGTGCCGTCTCCTTTAGATGTCTCCGGATCTGTCCAAGCGTTCTCTGGGGATTATCTGCTGGGGTACACTGATTCCAGTGATACCAGGTGTCACCTTTGCCCTTCAGGCGGACAGCATGTGAGGTCTGCTCTACCACCTCAAAGGGACCAGTCCACCTAGGCTACGACCACTTTCTCTTGATGACTCTCAGGAGGACCCACTCGGCTGTATGTGGAATTCCTGGATCCTCACTGGATGTGGTTGCTGAAGTTGCCTGTTGGGAGAAAACTGAGATAGTCGCTTTTAGTTGATCAAAATAAGGTTTATATTTCAGAAAAGGTGCTGGGCTAGCCAATGGATTTTCTGCTCCTGGTCCCGGAAAGAGAACACCCCGCTCGAGCTCAAGGGGGTGAATCCTGTTCGGGAGCTAACAGAGCTTCTTACTGACATCAAGGCAATTGGAAGCGCCTGTGTCCATTTCATTCCACTGTGAGCACATATCTTGCCAATTTTGCTCTTCAGTGTTTGATTCATTCTTTCTACCTTCCCTTGTGATTGTGGATGATAGACGGTGCCAAATGCATGTTTAAGGCCCAATGCTTTTTCTACTTCTTGTAAATCTTTATTTTTAAAATGAGTTCCATTATCAGACCTAATTCGTTTGGGGAAACCATGTGTTGGAATATATTGATTAATCAAAAATTTAATAACACTTTTTGCATCTTCTGCTTTTACGGGAACCGCCTCTGGCCAGCCAGTGTATGCATCCACTGCCACCAAGAGGTATCGGAACCCACTGACCCTGTCTATCATATCAGTGAAATCTATAATTATTTCTTGCCCTGCCATGGGGGCAACTGGAAACTTGCCCTCGTGTGGTTGAATTGTTGATTTCACATTAAAGTGTGTGCATATTGAACATTCTCTGATATAATTTTCTACACTGGCTGGCAAAAATGGATGCCACCAATGTGTTAGATACCGCATCATTTGTGGTTTCCCGCAGTGTGTCAGGCCGTGGGCCTCTTCTGTTAAAACCTGCCCGCAACCATTGACAAAGTTCTAAGTGAATCGCTCCCACTACATATGCTGAATCTGTATAGATGGTCACTCTCTTTCCCTTTGATATTTCTAATGCTCTAATGACTGCCTTCAATTCTGCAAGTTGTGCTGACTCTTTACCTGTTAGGTTTCCTGTTTCCACTTCCTCAAAATCTTCTTCCGATTTTCTAACTATTGCATAGGCAGCTTTCAGCCCCTCTTGTGGGTGTCTGAAACAACAGCCGTCTGTGAATAGTATTTCATCTGGATCCTTTAACGGCTCCGTTTTAAGATCTACTCTGATTTTTTCATCTTTCTTCACTTTCTCCTCACATCTATGTGGTTCGCCCTCTCCCATACCATCTGCCATTGATCCCTTCATGTGTGTATGTTATGTGTGGTGCCGTTAAAATCTTATCCATCCTGGTCTGCCTAAGTGAGGTCATGGTGAATCCTGCTGAGCTGACCAGTGATACCACACTATGTGTTGTAAGAACTGTCAGAGCATGACCCATCACTAAATGTGCTGTTTTTTGTAAAAGTTTTGCTACCCCTGCTACATGCCTTACACACGATGGCTGCCTGTTTTCAATGGGGTCCAGCATTATACTTGCATACATTAATACTTTCCTTTCACCCCCTTTTTTCTGAAAGAGAATACCATTTACTGTATGTTCTCCTTCAGAAACATCCAAAAAGAAAGGCTCTTTGTAATCTGGAACTGCCGAATGTGCAGCTGTAGTGAGTGCCTGTTTAAGGGCAATGAATGCTTTCTCTCCCTCAGTTGTCCATGTTAACCGAGCTGTCAAATTACGCATTCCCTGTTCATTCACCATTGCATGTAGGGGCGTAGTCTTTTCTGAGTATGCAGGGATAAAGTGTCTACTATAGCCCGCAAGGCCCACAAATGACAACATTTCCTTTACAGTCTCCGGCTTAGGATGTTCAAGGATAGAGGATTTATGAGCTGGTGATACACCTGTACCCTGAGCAGAAACCACCCTACCTAAGAACGTCACAGAGCGACGACAACACTGAAGCTTCTTTCTAGAGACCTTAAAGCCCTTTTCCCACAAATGCATAAGGAGTGCCTGTGTTGCCCGCAAACAAGACTCAGCTGATGTAGCCGCCAATAAAATGTCATCAACATATTGAATCAAGACCACCCCTTCTGGTAGAAAACTTCCTTAATGTCTGATTCAAAATACCAGGGGATAAAATGAATCCCTGTGGTAAACGTGTATATCGTACTTGTCTGCCTTTATATGTGAAAGAAAGGATGTCACGCATAGCGGAGTCAAGTGGGAGACAAAAAAATGCATTAGCCAGATCAATACATGTGAACCATTTATGGGAAGGAGACAAAGCTGATATCGCAGTATATGGGTTGGGAACTGGTGTGAGAAGGATTATTGTTATTGTTGTTATTAGTATTATCTTTAAATGCTATTGTATGTAGACTTTGAGTGTTTGAGGAATGTTGATAGGAAAAGAAGAACATGAGAGTGTCGTAAAAGTGCTGAAGCTGCTTACAATCAAGCTCAGCACTCAGATGTATCCTGTTGGTCAGGATTAGAGAAGTTTGTAAAGATGTCAGAAGACAATGAATTACGATATCCTGTTTAGACACCCATTCTGTTTGCACCAATAAAAGAGGTGAGCGAGCAGCAGACGAACGGAGTTGACAGAGGAAGCTTGAACTGCTGCTCGGCTCCCCCTTTGCAAAGGACTCCAGTTGTTTGCGTGGTTACTCTGAGTCTAGTGAACGAACAGCGCGGGTGATCAAAACTTCATCCTCACACTGGCACTGTGGGTGTTGTCACAATAGAATTAATACGTCTCAAATCATGAGCCATCCTATATTTCCCTTTTTCCTGCTTCTCAACTGGCAGAATCGGAGTATTCCATGCTGAAGTGGAATACTCAAGAACCCCAGAAATTAACAGCCCTTCTATTGTTTCCTGAATGCCTTCCTCAGCAGGTGGTCTGTGTTTATATTGACTCTGCCAGACAGGGGTGTAATCCGAGTCACTGAATGACACTGGCTCAACAGTAGGACACAACCCCACATCTGTCGGGCCAGAGGACCACAAAGTTTCCAGAAGTGAATTTAAAATTTGTGCAGTGTCTGGATGATCAGTCTTTTCTCTCCCATGAAACCTCTGAATCTGTCGATGTTGTAAGATTACTGAGTTAGTAGTTGTGTGCATTATCTTGTAACTCTTTTCTGAAGGAGAATATAACAGGCCAGGAATCTGAGTAGAGCTCCAATCTGTGACACTCATTAACCTTTTTATCATAGGACCAAGGTCCTTTGCCTGATGTTCAGCATGGATGGCAAGGGTAACGTGGGGACACGCTTCCTCAGCCATCTCATACCACTCATTTTGTTCAGCAGTAAGGTCAACCTGCGCAGCCACACCCTCAGGCCCTATGTTAGGTTCAAACAACCTGAAACACGAGAAAAACAAATGAGGCAAAGACAACAGTTTAGAAATTTACTTGCAAGGAGAACGGAGAGATGTGCTCAGTTACAGATCTCCAACACGTTCTCACGCACACCTCCCGCCATCCTTGTTTTATTGAGATTAGGAGGTCCCTAGTTACAGAAGTCAAATGTGTCTAAGGGAGGGGGAAAACACAAGATAGCAGGTCTCCAACAGAGCAAGAGACTGTAAATCATAATGGTGAGATTATACGTAGGCCTTCACTGTTTTGATTAGCTTAGCTCACAAACAGCACATTCTTCTACATCAGACAGATTAAGAGAACATCTCCTGTGTCATGCTCTGCAGCTCTGTCTCCAGTCAAGGCCACTTCTCCAACAGCCGCCGCATTTCTGTCGCCCTCGACCAGAGAAGTTCGAGTTGACATACCAAGCATCATGAACATTAAGCATTAGCAAATAATAAGAAACATTAAGTAATGAGAGACAATATAACAAGAATAAGGAATATAACAAGGTGAAAGCAAATAAGAGATAACTTTAACATAATGGATCTAACATTTCCCTCCTGTTTATCACATATTTGCTTCAAATTCTCATAGTCATTTAACAATCTCTTCCAGTAGATTTTCAAAGTCATGTTTATGAACACAAATACATTTACACTCAGGGGAAAATTAGCTCAATTCACTCGTAGTCTTCAGAGTCTGTAGTCAAATCCAGCTCGTCTGTAAATTAAGGGATTCAGCCATACGGTTTTTCCATGGGAGCGATAGCTGTGGTGATAAGGCGGTTAATAAGAGAACGCAGGCAGGGAACACAACAACATCCACACAAGGTAAGGATTGCAGCAAAAACAGCTACAGAAATTAGAATAGATGTAACCAATGTCTTATACTTCCCAAACACATTCATCCACTCGTCCCACATCGCGGTCTTTGCTCCTGAGTGCTCCTTCATCTTGCTGTTCAGGGGGCGAAGGCCTTCTATGGCCAGTGTGAGACTACCATCCGACGCAGTGTTGTTAGGAATGAAGGTGCAACATTGATCTCCGAACACAGCACACACCACCTTTCTCAGCTAACAACATATCCACTGCGATCCTGTTCTGGAATGCCATAAGGGAAGTAGCCGACAGTTGGCTATGAACAGCCTCAAAACCACTCTGAGTCCAATTTCCTAAACGTTGAACATTGTAATGGATGTAGTTGATTCTGTCTACGTTCTTATTTATTGTACACCACCAACAAATAGAAGATTCAAAACCAGCAGCTACTTGATCCACTAATTTATAGCCATTTGGAACACTGCGTGGAACACCGATAGCATCAATACATGTAGGAACATTATACGTAGGAACATTTTCAGATTGCCATGCAGATCTTTTGTTACGACGCCACTGTTCAGGCATAAATCTATGCGTGTGAGTGACTAATTGATCAGCCGACATAGGGAAAAACAGAAATTAGAATAAGAAGTGTTTTTAAGCACATAGTCCCGTAGCTCTCATAGGCAATGTATCAAACAGTCTCTCATCCCCACACACCAGAAATAAAATAAATAACAGAGACACAACTTCAGAACCTTATAATGCATGCATGAACAGCAGGGTGCAACAAATGAACTTTCCAACAGACAAAAAACATACATCATTTTACAGTAAGAACAGTTTTTCGTTTTGCATTGAAAATTGTATCAAAACTACTTTCAGAACGAACAAGCTATTAAAGAGGTGTTAAAGAAGTGAAGCTGAAATAATGGAGCTGGTGAGCTTCAGGTGAATGAAAAGCTTACAGGTCAAATATAGCATAAGAGCTGACCTGCTGTTGCCACATTGGTCCTTTAGGTTGTTATTTGCACTTCGCTTGTCATGCCGTATTTTGGTAATGTTCAATCTTAGACCTGGGGGTTTCCAGAGGTATCATACAAATAAAAACAAACATATGAAAAAAAATACACACTCCCAAACATTTAATTGCATTCTTTAGCCACTTGGGAATCATTTGAACTTATTCGGTTTCAACTGAGTTGGAGACTTTGTATAGCTATTGTGATTATCAGGAATACTATGATTACAGTTAGCACCGAGGCTAGTATGCTACAGCATCAGCCAATCCTCTGTATTTCCCTCTTTTTTCTTTTTTTCCCCAAAAATTATCTTTTGTTTATTTTACCCGCTGCTGTCCTTGTGATGTTTATGAAATCGGTACACTATTTATGGACCATAACCTGTTGAAGTAGCCTCCCTAAATGAGTCGGCGGCTCTTAAAACTTCACTGACTTTCGGGTCTACCCAGACTCTATTCGTCTAAGTCCACCCTATTATCAGACTTTGCATCACCTTCCCGGTTGGAGTTTTCAACAGAAATGACCTTCTTGCAATGAGTGAGGTGTACCCAGGTTGATCTTTCAGCTATTTTAGCAGCAGTAGGTGTAGACAAAAGAACTTGGTCAGGTCCTTCCCACTTAGGAGAATACCAGTGTTTTTTTTTTTTTTTTTTACGCTTCTCACTAGGACCTAATCGCCTGGCTCCACCGTTCTGTTGGGAGACAGAGGGCGTCTCAGTTTCACGACCTTGCTTTTGTTTTTCTAACATTTTTCTCATGTAATCAGCTAGATTAGACTCATCATTTGTCTCCCAGTAGTTTTTGAACTGAGGAAGCCTGTACGGTCTTCCAAATAAGATCTCATAAGGGGTTAGACCTGCGGTGCTTGTAATGTTTATGTAGAGCTTAGCCAAATCGACACATTGTGTCATGCATTTCTTCAGTCTGTTTTTAATAGTGCCATTAGTTCTTTCAACTAAGCCTGCACTCTGAGGATGATAGGCGCAATGGTGTTTTAAATCAATATGAAACATAACACTGATCTTTCTAACAACTTGATTTACAAAATGAGTACCATTATCAGAGTAAATTTTTTCTTCACTTTTATTTAATTCTATGAAGTCCATATGTATAGTTTGGAATGGATATTGGGGAGCAGGAAATTTTCCTCTCCTGGTCTCAGATTTCCCTGTGAATTGTGTTTCGCACACGTCAGACATGTTCTACAAAAATTTTTTGAATAAGAATTGAATCCATAGGTTGTATAATGCTGCTGTATCTGTCCTACCATCCCTCCTGTTGAGACATGTGTTACACCATGGCTCAATATAGCAGCATATTTACACAGATTTTCTGGTAGGATAGATTTTCCTGCTGGTCATACATAGATTATTCTTTTAAGGTTGCTCATTTTTCTTTGATGAGCCGTCTATAAACAAAAATGCTCCAGCTTTTAAAGGTTGATCTAAATCACTTCTACTTTTTGCAGTTTGTTCAGCTAATTCTTGGCAGTCACGTAGTTCTCCATCATCTGTTTTGTGCCTTTCCTATGTCTTTCCTATGGCTATGTCTCTCAACTTACTTTGTTTCTTATGAGGCAAAATAATAAAACACAGGACTAGCAGAGTTCTCCTATCAACTCTTTCAATGGCTTAGTCCTCCATTCACACATAAACACAATTTCCTATTTTCTTAACTTAATTATGGCTATGTTATAACCTACTTAATTAATGGCTAAGTATAAACAACACTATAGAAGCACTCGTTTCCACAGCCATAGATGTTGCGATTACAGCTTTCACACAGTGTGGAAGAGCACATGCTACAGGGTCAAGTTTAGACGAGAAATATGCTATTGGTTTCTTTTTAGTCCCACATTGTTGAGCTAAGACCGAGGTCATAAAATGTCCTTTACAATCAACCATCTGAAAAAAGGTTTGCTGTAATCTGGCAAGGCTAAAGCTGTGCTCGACACTAAAGCTTGCTTAATGTCACGGAAGGCCTTTGCTGCGTTTTCAGTCCATTTTAGTGAAAAGTCATTTTTAAATCTTCTTCATACATCAATTTTTGCAACGGTGCTGTAATTTCAGCATAATTTGGCACCCAGTTGCGGCAATAATTAGTTAGTCCTAAAAAGGACATCATTTGCTTTTTAGTTTGTGGTTTTGGAGCTTGCAGAATAGCTGTTTTACGGCCTTCTATGATAGTTCTTCCTCCTGCACTCAGGTTGTGACCCAAGTACTTTACTTCAGTTTTGCACAGCTGTAGTTTACTTTTGCTTACTTTATGGCCTTCTTCTGCTAGATGTTTAAGAAGAGCTACGGTGTCTATTTTACATGCTTCTAAGGTTTCAGATGCTAATAAAACATCATCTACATAAATCAATACTTGACTCCTACTGGGAGGGTGAAATTTAGCCATACTTGCTGTCATCATCTGAGAATAAATAGTTGGGCTTTCACAATAACCTTGGGGTAATCTGGTGTAAGTGTAATGTTTGAATCATATGTGAATGCAAACCAAAACTGACTGTCTTTATCAACAGGTACAGAAAAAAGGCATTGCTGATATCAACTACAGTAAAAACTTTAGCTTTCGGATCTAAAGACTTCAGGAGCTTATATGGATCTGGAACGCAGGGAGCTCTCTGTATTACTGCATCATTTACGGCTTGTAAGTCCTGAACCATGCGCCATCCTGCAGATGGAGTTTGTTTCTTTACTGGAAAAATGGGAGTATTACATGGTGAATCATCACATTTAACAAGAACCCCTGCTGTGATCAGATCATGTATTACGGGTTTGATGCCCTCACGAGCATCCGTTTTTAATGGATATTGCCTCACACGAGGCCTGTACTCGCTTTTAGGTCTAATTTGTACTGGTAATACTCCTTTAATTAATCCTACATCAGAGGGTCCTGCTGACCACACTTTAGTGGGTATTTCTTCAAGCCAATCTTCCTCTTCCTGTGTCAAAAGGACATCAGCCATGATTTCATCTTCTAGAAAATATCATCGTCGTTCATAGCGGATCATGTCACCGTTGTTGTCATCATGCAGTCCGCTGTTTGCTCTGAAAACTTTAGTCATTCTGGCCTGATATTCTTCGAAAAGCTCATCCTCTCTTTGTTTAACACGGTTAATTTCCACATAATTTGCTCTCTTAGCGAAACAATTTCGAGTTCTTAATACAAGAGCATTGACTCTGTTTGTCAATTCACCATCATCATGTTTTAGCACCTCATTATTTTGTTTTGGATTCCAGTCTCCTCTTACATGAGTCCAGTTAGAACCCAGAGCTGTCATCCAGATCTGTTGAACCTCTGCACCATTAAGGTGATAGGCTCTTCTCACATTTTCCATACCTTCTATAAAGAGTTCTATGTCTTCCTTATGGGAAGGCACACCTTCTATGGCTTTTTTAACATCCTCCTGTCCAAGTTCTATAGACTAGCATTACAGGTTGGTTTGTTTCAGCATTTGGATTAGCTACTTCAATCATGGGGTACATGTCTTCCATTGGAGGAGTGCTCGTTTCACTTAGATTATTCAATTTTGGGACTGCTGGAGTCAGTGCTTGTCCTAATGCTTTTGACCACGCATACCCAAAGGGCTGCGCTGAGCGTGTAATTCTAAGTGTATCAGTGGGTGGAGGGTCTAATGTCTGTGGTGTATATGTTGGTGGCAATGCACACGATTCACGAAGGTCAGGATACAAGCCTCCACCCCTGCTGCCCTCTGTTCTACTCCGCTTCCCCTTTCTCTGCCGACCTATCTGTTGCCTGCTCTGTCTGTCTGTGCGCTGCGCCTGTCTCATCATCCTCTTTCCTGTGAAACATTAACTGTTTGTTCTCAACCTCGTCCTTTCCCTCCTTTGCCTCCATTTTCAACTTACTTTGTCCCTTCTCTCTCCTTAACGCTAACTGCAACCAAAACTCAGTATCCTCATAACCGCATTTTTTCATCTTTTTCGGATTATTTTTAGTTCGCTCTTTTATTTCATCTTGTAGGGCTGTTATTTGTTGTGAATTTAGCTGTCCTTTGAACCCATAATCAGTTATCCACTTGTCTAAATACGCGAGTTTCTTTGGATTTTGTCCGTCGATGAATTTCCAATCCTTACACCGCAATTCATCTCTGGGCCTTTGTTTGCTTTTACTTGTCCCCATTTTTTGGAGGATTTCGATTTTTACTTTTAGCTCTACTTTTCTATCTGCTTTTTACGATTTTTTTATTTTATTTTTTATTTTATGAGTTAACCTTATCCTAATTTACCGGGTTTTTTTTTTTGTTTTTTTTTTTTTTTTTTAAGAATTTGGTCCAGTCTTGCACATAGGGTGACCTAAAACTGGGATGTTGATCTCAGTGGGGTGATAATTAATCAAGCCGTTGTGGTACTTCTCACTTCAACTCTTTCGAGTGGAGAGTCTTGCCTCTGCATCCACAAGGGCCTTATCACTTACAGTCCCACTGTTTTGGTATGATTGAAAATACCTAGTGGCATTTAACAATCCTTTCACACTCACAATCACTCTTTTGGATGATTTGTCGTGACTTAATTTCTTTTTCACGTGGCCAGGACTCCCTCGCCCTGCCTTGGTACTTCCCTTAGTACTCTTGTTTACCTGCCATTGACTAGTATTCACAGGGTTTGTTTCTCATTGCGTCTTACAGAGGACTTTCGGGTTCCTCTCTCCCAAAACACTGCCTTAGTGTCTATCGCAATTTTTACATTAAGTCCCCGACAATCATCACACACACACACTTTTGAATTCAAGACATGCTCACCACTGTTGTCTTTCCTCCTGGAATTCCGTCAACCGTCAGGGTCCAATCAGTGAGCTGAAGCCCAGTCCCGGAAAGGGTATCATAGGTCGCTTTGAGGCGGCCTGCCGTGGCCACGGTCTTTCCTGAGGTTCAGCCTCACCCACTGGACCCTTCAGGTGTGTTGGAATCCGGCTCGAAGGACCAAAATGTTAGGTTCAAACAACCTGAAACACGAGAAAAACAAATGAGGCAAAGACAACAGTTTAGAAATTTACTTGCAAGGAGAACGGAGAGATGTGCTCAGTTACAGATCTCCAACACGTTCTCACGCACACCTCCCGCCATCCTTGTTTTATTGAGATTAGGAGGTCCCTAGTTACAGAAGTCAAATGTGTCTAAGGGAGGGGGAAAACACAAGATAGCAGGTCTCCAACAGAGCAAGAGACTGTAAATCATAATGGTGAGATTATACGTAGGCCTTCACTGTTTTGATTAGCTTAGCTCACAAACAGCACATTCTTCTACATCAGACAGATTAAGAGAACATCTCCTGTGTCATGCTCTGCAGCTCTGTCTCCAGTCAAGGCCACTTCTCCAACAGCCGCCGCATTTCTGTCGCCCTCGACCAGAGAAGTTCGAGTTGACATACCAAGCATCATGAACATTAAGCATTAGCAAATAATAAGAAACATTAAGTAATGAGAGACATATAACAAGAATAAGGAATATAACAAGGTGAAAGCAAATAAGAGATAACTTTAACATAATGGATCTAACACCCTACAAACAAACACGGTGATGTAATCATCCAGAAATTTCCTTGTAACTTTTCTCTAAACGCATCCTGACAGACCTCATTATTCTCACGGTCATAAAATAGAGTGACATGATAGGGATCAACTGGCGGGGCAAAGGGACTCAGCATCGACAGCCAGGGCCTCCAGCTCTGAAACAATGCCACAACACCGACACCAGGTGAGGTCTCAGGCTCAAGTTCTCCCCAATAAATGTCCGCCCACACCCCCTGTTCTGGAAAGGGTGTCACACTCATCAGCATCTGTCCCTTCACACCTTGGTGTGGAATACAACAATTCAATTTCATTCCATTAGGAAATTGCACCACCAGACCTTTATCTCCACACAGAATAGCTGCTCCTGTCCTCACCAGGAGATCTCGTCCCAACAGGCTGATAGGGCAACACAGTCTGTCCAGCAAAACGAGTCACTAATGGCACAGAAAACGGCAGTCTCTCCGGTCTCCCTGAGAACCCCACAAGCTCGACGGTGTCAGATGAAATCAGCTCCGGTGTTAAATTCCATGAGATAGTGGAATAGCGGGCTCCTGAGTCAACCAAGAAAGAATGTCCTCTTCCCTGCACCGTCACGTGGACGAGGGGATCTGCCAGTGCCTCGTCCGCGGGGGTCCCTGGGCCCCATCACTGCAACTCATCGTAGTGCCAGTTTCCCGCTGGGAATTGGCCTCGTGGAGCAACCTCAGGATTTGGAGCACGATATTGAGGTATTCCCCTTCCTCTGTTTCCTCTGTTAGACTGGGGGAAGAAAGGAGGGTTTGGGCCAGGTCCGAATGTTGGAGCATTACCTAGTACATCCGGATAGTTGCGATTTGGGCAGTCCCTTCGCCAATGACCATACCCTTTACAGGCGTGACACTGATCTCGGCCATAGTATCCACCCATCGAGCTGTATCCCTGCCCACCGCGTCTCCCACGCATGCCTCCCCTAGGACTCACCCAATGTGGGTTTATAGGTACAAAATCTTGCTGCGGACCTAACGGATCTGGCTGCACCTGCCGAGGAAACTGCTGAACCATCTGTTTCTCTTCCTTTCGTTTATCATTAAGCTTTTTCCGTGCCTCATCTAACTGCATTTTTAGGAGCTGTTCCTGGGCTGTCATCACCCCCTCTTTCTTTCCCTGTTGTTTAACTTTAAATGTGTTGATGTGGTGAGAGAGATGTCTCTCCCAGACTTCCGCTGTGCTGCCTGGAAGGTCAGGATTTCCTTCCATGGCTTCTTTCACTGACTGTGGAAGTCCTAAATTTATGGCCTGACGGAACAAAGTGGTGTGTAAATTATCTGAGCCAGGATGGCACCCTGTGGCACACATCCATTCCTCTTTACGCCCTGTAAGGAACCCATGTGCCGACTCACTTTCCTCCCACTTAAATCTTAAGTTCTGCATTGCTCCTGGAGATACTGGAAATATCTGTCTCATAGCTTCACCAACCTTGGTTGCACAAGGGCCAAAACGTGCAGCATTAGGTCTATCTTTAATGCCTGCTGCTATTTCAACTTTATCCAAATCCCAGAGAGACACCTGTCTCCCTAAAATTCCTCTAAAGTCTCCCACTGCCAGCTGCATATTCTGTGTTAAACTGAAAAGGGTAGACATCCACTTGCCACCTCCCTCTGCGGGTGGGGGCATCTTATCCACTAAACAATTAATGTCTGTGATAGCAAACGGAACATATACTGGTTCCTGTCCTCCTCTTTTCTGTATCAGAGGGGCCTGAAACTGCGGCATTCCTAAAACGGGCCCCTTACTCCTCGTGTGTATTCCTATTTGACCCCTCTCCTCATTATTTATGGCCCCTGTCAACGGTTCACCTCTATACTCACACTCACTCTCTTCCCATGATTCTAATTCACATTGTCCCATACTTGAACCCTGATCCTTTTCATATATTTCTGTCTGAGCTTTAACAGGCTCCTGAAGCTCCAATTCTCCAATAAATGTAGCCGGAATTTTGAAGTTATCTGTCTTATTCTCACTTTCCTCTTTATCACTGCCATAAATCAGTCTTGCCTTCTCCTCCCTGCGCTCAGCCCTGGCAAATCCTCCTGAGGGATCAGCTCTTTTCACTTGTTTTGTTTGATTGCTCAATGTTTTAAAGATGTCTAATGCAGATTTTTGACTATCTAAATGTAGTTTGTTGGGAGATTTTAGGGCGAACCACCTGGGATTGTTCTCTAAATCCAATTTTTCCTAAGTTATCTTCAACCTCTTCCTGTCCCTGTTTGATCCTTCTAACCTGTCTCCGAAGTTCACCCACTGTCTCACGTAAATCCTGTATTTCTTCATCTCTGTCCACATCTAGCTGACCACTATTGATAGTCAAGACTGGCAATTGATACGGGGGTGGGGAAGTGGTAGTAGGCAATGCTGGATAAAGAGTGGTGTTAAATGTCAGTGTCTGGTTTGGATCTTCTAATGGAGGCTTCTCTTCACTGGGCACTCGTGTAACCCCCCTAGCTCTGCAATTGTGTACCGCTGCACATGCCACAGCCACAACATGTATCCTTCAGCGCTTATCTTCTAACTCCTTACCCTGTTTTTGCCACGATTTTCCTGCTATAAAACCTAATTTTGGATTATCAAGATGATCCTGTAATATGGTGTGAATTTCTGACTCCCACTTACACAATGCTTCAGCTAAATTAACCTTCACCTCTGGAAGGGGAAGTATCTTTTGCTTCTGAGCTTCCTTCCACAACTTTTTTATTGCATCCAATTCTCTTTCCCTGTCCTCTTCTTTCATGCCACTCACCACCTGATCAAGAGTCCACTTCCACTGTTCTTCCACAGACCGGGGATAGGGAGAATGTTCTCCCTGATCCCAACATGCTTTACCACACTCCAGTTCCATCTTTAACTATGCTCCCAAGTGAGATTGAATGTGAATGACTCCAACGGTCAACTCAATGCCTCAGTGAAACAAGCTTCTAGACCAAACTTCGTTGGTCCGGTTCCACTCTGGGGGTTAATTCCCAAGGACAAAGAGCCTTTTAATTCACGTTCACTCTGGCACTTTTCCAACCCACACAAAAACACAAATCTCGGGCGTCGGGAGTGTCCGTCCCGTCAACTGCGCTCCAAGTCCCAACCCAAATTTTTTCATATACAGTGCTGTGTATACAGCAATACAGCAATACAGCACTGTACTAGTTCCGGTTTACTCTAACCGTCTATTAAATGTTTTTTCAACAGTACTTCCGGCCTCTAACCGTCTATTTTCCGGTTTACTCTAACCGTCTATTCCCTGTTTTTTTTCAACAGTACTTCCGGCCTCTAACCGTCTATTTTCCGGACTCGAACCGTAATTCCTGCAGTCGTTTCAATATTTTCTATATTTGTATCTGGAATTTATAACTAGGACACTTCAATTGACAGTGACGACAAATTTTTTGGAAATTGCCAATGTGCAGAACTTTTGATTAGACAGGTGTCTGCTTACCTTTTATTAGGGATCCCTTTGTCGTCAGTTGTCCTCCGAAGTGACTGTTGTTTAATTCTTTGCCTCAGATGACTTCTCTGTCTTCATCACGTCGGGGTCACCAAATTGTTGGATTGCAATACCTCTTGTGTGTCACCGCCAATCCGTGCGTTCTTTAAATGAAGACTTCAAGTAAACAAATGCCAATTTCAAAATGTATTTAGCACATAGAATCAATTCAAAATACAAAATATACAGAGCTCTGGGCCAGTTCATAACCCTACCAACAACAGAGTCAATTGTCAGGGCATGAAGTCTGACGACCTAACTATCCCTTGACCCAGTCTTTTATAGAAAGATATATGTAAATTATTGATGCTAATTCAGTCCAATCCAGTCCTTCTTCTTGGATGACCCCATCTTCTTCTTCCAGCCTCCTTTGGTGTTGGTGCGGTCCTTCTTCTCCATTATCTTTCCCAGATGGCCAGGTCCGAGGTCATATTCCTGCCAAGGAACTTATCAACACCAGTAAACTATGCTGTCATGTTTTACGATGGGGGTCTACCATTTCCTGTCTGCCTGGCTCCAACTGTCTGAACAGTATTCAGGTCAAGGAAGGGTCAACTGACTTGCTTATGTGTATTCCTACTAAAGATTATATAGTATTCCTAACTTCTAAACTAACTGTAACATAAAACAAAAACATATAGTATAACACATGCTAATAAGATAAAAGATGCTAACAAGATAAAATAATTCTCTTCAATTAACTGCCGTGGGCACCGTCTGTGTTTTACAGGGGAACTTTTCCTGCGTATTCACTTGATTTTTGTGGTTCAAGTGAGATTGATTCACCTCACAGTCGCTCATCATTTGCAATAACCCATTGAGCCCATTGTAGTGAGCACAGGTAGGGCGTGGCCCCTCGAGTTTTCACCAGACCCGTTCAACCATAAGAACTAAACCATTTTAACAATTCATAAACTATGTTGAACCATGTTTTAAAAAGTTATGCAACATTTTAAAAAAAATTAACTGTCATATTGAATAAATCTTAACTGAACAAATCTACTGCAATCCTGCTCAAAATCTGTTCCATTTTAAAAACTTTTTAACTCCTGGGCCTTCTCTTACTGTAGAATGCTGCTCGTCTGCTGCTCGCTCACCTCTTTTATTGGTGCAAACAAAATGGGTGTCTAAACAGGATCTCATAACTCATTGCCTTCTGACATCTTCTCCCATCTTAACGAACTTCTCTAATCTTGACCAACAGGATACATCTGGGTGCTGGGCTTGGTTGTAAGCAGCTTCAGCACTTTTACAAAACACTCTCATGTTCTTCTTTTCCTGTCAACATTCCTCAAACACTCAAAATCTACATATCATAGCATTTAAAGATAATACTAATAAAAAATTAGAATAATTCTTCTCACAGAGGAGAGGAGAGGAGAGGAGAGGAGAGGAGAGGAGAGGAGAGGAGAGGAGAGGAGGCCATGAATGGGAGACATACGCCTGTTCAGTTGATCAGGTTTCTGTACCCCTAAATGCTCCACCCCCCCCCCCCCCATTCTAACTTTAGAGACTGTGGGCCACAAGTAAACCACCACCAACCACAGGTATATTTAACTGAGGGTTTTTTTCTTCTAGGACAGTGAAAATGTCTTCTAAAGACTTGTTCACACATCAACTAAAATCCTTGTGACTGTCAGCCTGGTAGCTAGCAAAAGAGCAATTTATGGCATCATCAAAATGGCGCTGTCTCAGGCGGCAGCCAGTAGTAGCAGCTCCCTAAACTTAATTGTTCTTTTTTAAACTTTCGTAGTGTTTTCTATACTTGTTTACATTCTTTTCTATTTGGATTTTCTTTCTTTCTTTACATTTTCAACTGGAGTATTCAGACACCATGTTTTGGAGGCTGGAATACTTTTTTCTCTGTTTTGCGGTGCTTGGGTTATTCGCGGCCCCCATCAGCTGTGCCGAGAAGCGGAGCGGTATTGTCTATACACGCGACCAGCTGATGGCTCTAAGACCACCATCCTTTGTGGTCGGAGAGAAGCCCCAAATCCCTAAGGAGGTGAGGAGGAAACAACGAGGGACTAAGGCTGGAGTTAAACAGAGGATGAAGAGGCGACGTTTTAAACCCTGCGTCCCCGCGGTCATAACGGGGAATGTCAGGTCCCTGGCAAATAAGATGGACGAGCTGGAGGCGCTCACACGGACCCAGCGGGAGTACAGAGAGGCCAGTATCATGTGTTTCACGGAGACATGGCTCCATGGACTGATACCGGACTCTAATGTGACGATCGCTGGTTTCACCACTGTGCGAGCGGACCGAGACACCACCGCGGCCGGTAAGAAGAAAAGAGGGGGACTGGCCGTGTTCGTTAGCAACAGGTGGTGCAGCCCGGAGCATATTCACGTCAAGGAGCGCGTGTGCAGTCCCGACGTGGAACTTATTGCTATCGGACTCCGTCCATACTATTTGCCACGGGAGTTTACTAACGTCATCGCCATCACCGTTTATATTCCTCCGACCGCTAAAGCGGACTCGGCCTGTGACGTCATTCACTCTGTCACGGCTGACCTGCAGACTAAACATCCCGGAGCCTTTATCCTCATCACAGGTGACTTCAATCATGCCTCCCTTAAGTCCACTCTCCCTACATTCCACCAGTATGTCCAGTGCAGCACGAGAGACAGGAAGACTTTGGATTTACTGTATGCTAATATCACCAATGCATACACCTCCACTGCACTCCCTCCGCTAGGCAAGTCTGACCACAATCTCGTGCTGCTCTCCCCATCATACACACCTGTGGTTCAGCAGCAACCAGTCACTGTGAGGACTGTTATGAAATGGTCTGATGGTGCCATGGACTGTCTGCGGGATGCCCTGGAGACCACCAACTGGTCTGCTCTCTGTGAACCACATGGTGAGGACCTGGATGGACTGACAGACTGTGTTTCCGACTACATCAAATTCTGCACTGAGAACTCCGTCCCCACCAAGAAGGTACGCTGTTACCCAAACAACAAACCATGGGTGACAAGTGACCTGAAGGCCCTTTTGAATAAGAAGAAGAGGGCCTTCACTGCTGGGGACCTGGCTGAGCTCAGGAGTGTACAGAAGGAACTGAAACGCAGTCTGAAGGAGAGCAAGGACGCCTACAGGAAGAAGCTGGAGGAGAGACTGGAGAGGAACCAGACCAGGGATGTTTGGAGTGGGATGAGGACGATCACTGGCTTCCAGAAGAAAGGAATACGCTCAGCTGATGGGAACGTGGACCAAGCTAATGAGTTGAACCAGTTTTTCAACAGGTTTGACTCTAGCTCCCCCTCCCCCAGCTGTCCCAATATTCCTCTGGATAACAATGGGTCCCCTTCACACTCCCAGAGCCCCTAACACCTCTGCCAACTTCTTCCCCCTCCCCCCTGCTGACACCCTACATGGATCCCAGCATGTCACCCATCCCCCCGACAGGACTGTCCTTCACGTCTGGCCAGGTGAAGAGAGAGCTGGAGAGGCTCAACCAGAGAAAGTCTGCCGGACCGGACGGCATCAGCCCACGAGTGCTGAGGAACTCCTCCAGGCAGCTGTGTGGAATACTGCAGCACCTGTTCAACCAGAGCCTTCATCTTCAGAGGATCCCAGTGCTTTGGAAGACATCCTGCCTGGTCCCGGTGCCAAAGAAGACCCATCCTGTGGCACCGAGTGACTACAGGCCAATAGCACTGACCTCCCACATTATGAAGGTCATGGAGCGGCTGGTGCTGTCACAGTCTGGTGAGCCCCTTTCAGGACCCTCTGCAGTTTGCCTATCAGCCCAAGGTGGGGGTTGATGACGCAGTGATATACCTGCTGCAGAGGGCTTACTCCTCCTTGGACAGACTAAACACCACAGTGCGGGTCATGTTCTTCGACTTCTCTTCTGCCTTCAATACCATCCAGCCAAGACTGCTGAGGGCGAAGTTGGAGAAGATGCAGATGGATGCTCCCCTTGTTCTGGATCGAGGATACCTGACAGGTCGGCCACAGTTTGTGATCGAGCCACATCACATGTGAGCGGAGTGTGTCCGACCCCCTGATGAGCAACACAGGAGCTCCTCAAGGAACTGTGCTCTCCCCATTCCTGTTCACCACCTACACAGCCGACTTCCAGTACCACTCAGAGACATGTCATCTCCAGAAGTACTCGGATGACACAGTCATAGTCGGGTGTGTGGAGAATGGACAGGAGGATGAATACAGGGACCTTGTGGAGAGTTTTGTTAGGTGGAGCAGGGAGAACCTTCTGCAGCTCAACGTGACCAAGACGAAGGAGATGGTGGTGGATTTCAGAAAAAGCAAGTCCCCACCCTCCCCAGTCTGCATTAGTGGGAAAGAAGTGGAACTAGTCCCATCTTACAGGTTCCTGGGTGTCCAGCTGGACAATAAACTGGAGTGGTCCACAAACACCAATGCTGTTTACAAGAAGGCCATGAGCAGACTCTATTTCCTCAGGAGACTCAGGTCCTTCAGTGTTTGCAGCAGGATGCTCCACATGTTCTACCAGTCTGTCATGGCTAGTACCATCTTCTTTGCTGCAGTGTGCTGGGGTGCAGGCATTAAAGCAAAGGATGCCAACAGACTCAACAAACTCATCAAAAAGGCAGGGTCTGTTGTTGGCTGTAGACTTGATAACTTGGACGAGGTGGTGAGGGACAGGATGGTGTTGAAACTGCGGACAATCATGGACAGTCCCTCCCACCCCCTCCATAACACAGTGGACAAACTGAGGAGCAGCTTCAGCAACAGACTCCTGCAGCCTCGCTGCTCTAAGGAACAGTACAGGAAGTCATTCCTGCCGTCCGCCATCAGACTATATAACTCATCCAAACCCAGCCAATAACAACAACTGTGTAATGTTCATGTTGTAATTTTATTTCTATATAATTTCTATATTATATTCTATTTATTTCTATATTTATGTATATATGCTTATAATGCTTATAATATGTATATATTATATTATGTATATATTATATATATGCTTATAATATATGCTGTATATATGCTTATAACATTCTAATCTTATCTGTATTTATTTTTTCTGTCTCTTTACTCTGCATACGCTGCTACTATAATTCAATTTCCCCACGGGGATGAATAAAGTTCATCTTAATCTTAATCTTAATCTTAATCTTAATTATCCTGAAGAAAATAGTGAACACCAAATCCATCAGGCACATCTGGGGCAAAGACTGCCAACATTGAGGTGGCGACTGTGCTGGTAGACAAGGTGAAGCCATCTAGGTCACAATCTGTATACAGGCTGTGCAGTTCCTGGTCCTTGGAAAACGCCAGGTCACGCAGACCATAGAGATGACAGTATAAACCTTGGCCTTATTATTGGAAATGTGATTCTTACATAAATCATTTTTCCTCCCACTTCTTGTTAATATTTTTGTTTTGGTATTATTGTTATTACATCCATCCATCCATCCATCCATCCTCTACCGCTTATCCGGGGTCGGGTCGCGGGGGCAGCAGCCTAAGAAGAGAAGCCCAGACTTCCCTCTCCCCAGCTACTTCTTCCAGCTCATCCGGAGGGATCCCGAGGCGTTCCCAGACCAGTCGAGAGACATAGTCTCTCCAATGTGTCCTGGGTCTTCCCAGGGGTCTCCTCACCAGGGAGGCGTCCAGGGGGCATCCTAACTAGATGCCCAAGCCACCTCATCTGGCTCCTCTCAACGCGGAGGAGCAGCAGAGCTTCCCACCCTATCTCTAAGGAAGAGCCCAGCCACCCTACGGAGGAAGCTCATTTCGGCCGCTTGTACCCGTGATCTTGTTCTTTCAGCCTTTCGGCTCAGCTCTCTCTTCACCACTACGGACCGGTGCAGAGTCCGCATTACTGCGGACGCCACACTGATCCGCCTGTCGATCTCTTGCTCCATTCTTCCCTCACTCGTGAAAAAGACCCCGAGGTACTTGAACTCCTCCACTTGGAGCAGGATCTCCTCCTTGTCCCGGAGAAGTAACTCCATCTTTTTCCGGTTGAGAACCATGGCCTCAGATTTGGAGGTACTGATTTTTATCCCAGCCGCTTCACATGTGGCGGCGAACCGATCCAGTGATAGTTGGAGGTCACGGGCCGATGACGCCAACAGGACCACATCATCTTCAAAAAGCAGAGACCCGATCCTGAGGTCACCAAACTGGACCCCCTCAACACCATGACTGCACCTAGAAATTCTGTCCATAAAAATTATGAACAGAATCGGTGACAAAGGGCAGCCATGGCGGAGACAAACCCTTACCGGAAACGAGTTTGACTTACTGCCAGCAATGCGGACCAAACTCTGACACCGATCGTACAGGGAGTAGACGGCCCGTATCAGCGGGCCCGACACCCCATACTCTCGGAGGACCCCCCACAGGACCCCCCGAGGGACACGGTCAAATGGCTTCTCCAAGTCCACAAAACACATGTGGACTTGTTGAGCAAACTCCCATGCACCCTCGAGGACCCTGCTGAGGGTGTAGAGCTGGTCCACTGTTCCACGCCCAGGACAAAAACCACATTGCTCGTCCTGAATCCGAGGTTCGACTATCCGGCAGACCCTCCTGTCCAGTATGAATAGACCTTACCAGGAAGGCTGAGGAGTGTGATCCCCCTATAGTTGGAACACACCCTCCGGTCCCCCTTCTTAAAAAGAGGGACTACCACCCCGGTCTGCCAATCCCTGCCCCCGATGTCCACGCGATGTTGCAGAGTCGAGTCAACCACGACAGCACTACAACATCCAGAGCCTTAAGGAACTCTGGGTGGATCTCATCCACCCCCGGGGCCTTGCCACCGAGGGGTTTTTTGACCACCTCGGCAACTTCAGCCCCGGAGATATGAGAGCCTATCCCCAGGTCCCCAGGCCCTACTTCCTCACTGGAAGGCGTGTTGGTGGGATTGAGGAGGTCCTCAAAGTATTCCTTCCACCGATCCACAACATCCCGAGTTGAGGTCAGCAGCACACCATCACCACAATACACAGCGTTGACAGTGCACTGCTTCCCCTTCCTCAGACGCCTGATGGTGGTCCAGCAACCTTTCGACGCCGTCCGAAAGTCGTTCTCCATGGCCTCACCGAACTCTTCCC